>NW_027307924.1:137100-358393 GCF_047496885.1 Scyliorhinus torazame | reverse complement strand
TGTAATTGGGTAACGGGTGCTCCCTCAGTGTTGTAATTGGGTATTGGGTGCTCCCTAAGTGTTGTAATTGGGTATCGGGTGCTCCCTCAGTGTTGTAATTGGGTATTGGGTGCTCCCTCAGTGTTGTAATTGGGTATCGGGTGCTCCCTCAGTGTTGTAATTGGGTATTGAGTGCTCCCTCAGTGTTGTAATTGGGTATCGGGTGCTCCGTCAGTGTTGTAATTGGGTATCCGTTGCTCCCTCAGTGTTGTAATTGGGTATTGGGTGCTCCGTCAGTGTTGTAATTGGGTATCGGGTGCTCCCTCAGTGTTGTAATTGGGTATCGGGTGCTCCCTCTGTGTTGTAATTGGGTATCGGGTGCTCCGTCAGTGTTGTAATTGGGTATCGGGTGCTCCCACAGTGTTGTAATTGGGTATCGGGTGCTCCCTCAGTGTTGTAATTGGGTATCGGGTGCTCCGTCAGTGTTGTAATTGGGTATCGGGTGCTCCGTCAGTGTTGTAATTGGGTATCGGGTGCTCCCTCAGTGTTGTAATTGGGTATTGGGTGCTCCCTCAGTGTTGTAATTGGGTATCGGGTGCTCCCTCAGTGTTGTAATTGTAAAGCAGAGCGGCTGAAAGGGTCGCAGTCCTCAGCAATGGCAGAGAGCTGGATAGACACGATAGGTACAGGTGCTCCAGGAGGGACAGAGGTGCAGGAAAGGGGAGTTGCGTTTTTCATTAAGGGGAGCGTCACGGCAGCAGTCAAGAGATGAAATAACCGAGGAATCATCCAGCGATGTTTTGTGGGTGGAACCAAGGATGGGATGGTGACCTCATTGGGATTGTACCCAAACAGTCAACAGGAATTAGAAGCTGAAATATGCAGGGAGATTGGGGAAACTTGCAGGGTAGGGGGAGTCTGAGGGGGGGAGGGGGGACAGAGGGGGAAGACAGAGGGGGAAGAGGGTGGGGGGGGGAAGACAGAGGGGGAGAGGGTAAATACCAGTCCTGGAGTGAGCAGGGAGAGTGGGGGAGGGGAAAGTGTCGGATATCTATCAGGATTTGTTGGAGGCGGAGGAGACCCCGGTGGAGGAACTGAAGGGCAAGTGGGAGGAGTTAGGTGGGGAGTTAGAGGCGGGTCTGTGGGTGGACGCCCGCAGGGTTAATTCCTCCTCATCATGTGCCAGGCTCAGCCTAGTACAGTTTAAGGTGGTACACCGGGCACACATGAAGGTGGCGAGGATGAGCAAGTTTTTCGGGGTAGACGATAGATGTGCGAGAAGCCCAGCAAACCACGTCCACATGTTTTGGGCATGCCCGAAGCTTAGAGGGTTTTGCTCGAGCAATGTCCAAGGTGCTCGACACCCGGGCGGTGCCGAGTCCGGAGGTGGCGATCTTTGGAGTGTCAGAAGATCCCGGAGTACAGGGAGTGAAATAGGCCGACGTTCTGGCCTTTGCCTCCCTGGTAGCCCGGAGACAGATCCTTTTAATGTGGAGGCACTCGGAGCCCCCGAGCGTGGAGACTTGGCTCAGTGACATGGCTGGGTTCCTCAAGCTGGAGAAAATAAAGTTTGCCTTGAGGGGGTCAATGCTGGGGTTCTCTCGGAGGACGCAGCCGTTCGTCGACTTTCTGGGGGCGAATTAAAGTGTCGGCAGAAGCAGCACTCTGAAGGGGGGGGGAAAGTGCAATATGGTTAAGGGATGTACAGAAGGGGTTGGGTGGGAAATATCTCCTTTACTATGTTGATGGTTATGTTGTTATTGCTTTTGTTATTGTTATCAATAAAAATATATTTTTTTGAAACAACTAAACTGTTGCAGCGTTCGGCCGTGTTTATAAAATGGGTTTTATAAAACAGATTGGGGGCAGTCCCAGGATGTTGCTGTGCCTTTATTATTTCAATAATGCTTTGCTGTAATCAATTTCCAGCTTTCTCTTCCCGAGGAGAGTTGATTTTGAAGCTTGGACGACGCAAAGAGAATCCTTCCTCGGCGAGGAATCCTCAGACAGGAGTTCGAACCTGAGAGAAACAGAATAAATGTCAATGTGTCTTTGTGTGTCATTATTGGGGTTTCATTATTCTGATGGCTACTCAAGTGTTGGGCTCTTTTGTTTTTTTGGAAGCGGGGGGGTGGGGGGGGGGGTGCAGGAGTCTCAGTGTCTCTGGGGGGCGGGGGGGGGGGTGCAGGAGTCTCAGTGTCTCTGGGGGGCGGGGGGGGGGGTGCAGGAGTCTCAGTGTCTCTGGGGGGGCGGGGGTGGGGGGGAGAGGCAGGAGTCCGTGTCTCTGGGGGGAGTGGGAGACCGGTGACATTTTCACACTGAGGGTTGGGTGAGTTATTCCAGTGAACAAGATGTTGTGTGGGAACAGGAGGGAGCGCAGCCTCAGGTGATTAAGGAGGTGGAGTGTGGGAACAGGAGGGAGCGCAGCCTCAGGTGATTAAGGAGGTGGAGTGTGGGAACAGGAGGGAGCGCAGCCTCAGGTGATTAAGGAGGTGGAGTGTGGGAACAGGAGGGAGCGCAGCCTCAGGTGATTAAGGAGGTGGAGTGTGGGAACAGGAGGGAGCGCAGCCTCAGGTGATTAAGGAGGTGGAGTGTGGGAACAGGAGGGAGCGCAGCCTCAGGTGATTAAGGAGGTGGAGTGTGGGAGCAGGAGGGAGCGCAGCCTCAGGTGATTAAGGAGGTGGAGTGTGGGAGCAGGAGGGAGCGCAGCCTCAGGTGATTAAGGAGGTGGAGTGTGGGAGCAGGAGGGAGCGCAGCCTCAGGTGATTAAGGAGGTGGAGTGTGGGAGCAGGAGGGAGCGCAGCCTCAGGTGATTAAGGAGGTGGAGTGTGGGAGCAGGAGGGAGCGCAGCCTCAGGTGATTAAGGAGGTGGAGTGTGGGAGCAGGAGGGAGCGCAGCCTCAGGTGATTAAGGAGGTGGAGTGTGGGAACAGGAGGGAGCGCAGCCTCAGGTGATTAAGGAGGTGGAGTGTGGGAGCAGGAGGGAGCGCAGCCTCAGGTGATTAAGGAGGTGGAGTGTGGGAGCAGGAGGGAGCGCAGCCTCAGGTGATTAAGGAGGTGGAGTGTGGGAGCAGGAGGGAGCGCAGCCTCAGGTGATTAAGGAGGTGGAGTGTGGGAGCAGGAGGGAGCGCAGCCTCAGGTGATTAAGGAGGTGGAGTGTGGGAGCAGGAGGGAGCGCAGCCTCAGGTGATTAAGGAGGTGGAGTGTGGGAACAGGAGGGAGCGCAGCCTCAGGTGATTAAGGAGGTGGAGTGTGGGAACAGGAGGGAGCGCAGCCTCAGGTGATTAAGGAGGTGGAGTGTGGGAGCAGGAGGGAGCGCAGCCTCAGGTGATTAAGGAGGTGGAGTGTGGGAGCAGGAGGGAGCGCAGCCTCAGGTGATTAAGGAGGTGGAGTGTGGGAGCAGGAGGGAGCGCAGCCTCAGGTGATTAAGGAGGTGGAGTGTGGGAGCAGGAGGGAGCGCAGCCTCAGGTGATTAAGGAGGTGGAGTGTGGGAGCAGGAGGGAGCGCAGCCTCAGGTGATTAAGGAGGTGGAGTGTGGGAGCAGGAGGGAGCGCAGCCTCAGGTGATTAAGGAGGTGGAGTGTGGGAGCAGGAGGGAGCGCAGCCTCAGGTGATTAAGGAGGTGGAGTGTGGGAGCAGGAGGGAGCGCAGCCTCAGGTGATTAAGGAGGTGGAGTGTGGGAGCAGGAGGGAGCGCAGCCTCAGGTGATTAAGGAGGTGGAGTGTGGGAGCAGGAGGGAGCGCAGCCTCAGGTGATTAAGGAGGTGGAGTGTGGGAGCAGGAGGGAGCGCAGCCTCAGGTGATTAAGGAGGTGGAGTGTGGGAGCAGGAGGGAGCGCAGCCTCAGGTGATTAAGGAGGTGGGGCAGGAGGGAACACCCCCTCAGGAAGGGATTAAGGAGGTGGGGCAGGAGGGAACGTAGCCTCAGGTGATTAAGGGGCAGGAGGGAACGCAGCCTCAGGAAGGGATTAAGGAGAAGTGGGGAGCAGGAGGGGTCTGGTGTGTTTAATAAATTAAATAGTGGATTTGCACCTTCATTTCATTTAAACTCTCCCCATGTGGGTCAGGGTTTTGTAAGGGGGCGAACGGACCCCCCCCCCCCCCCCCCAGCTCTGTATCTACATTGGCAATAAAATGTGTAAACAACCAACCTGACCCGAGGATTAAGTATTTTATCCAGGGGGGATATTTTTGGGGAAGAATGTGTGGGGGGGAGGGGAGTATAATAGGGTTGAAAATATTTGGGGGGGAATATTTGTAGAAAAAAAAAATAACGGGGGGGCAATTTGAGGGGGGTATAAAATTGGGGGGGGGAAATAATTTTTGCCGGGGGGCAAATTTGATACAACAAGGAGCTGGTTACAGAACGGTGTCGCCTCCTTCAGCACGGCCTGGAGCCTGACACCAGGCTGTGGATGGTCCAGTCAAATCTGATATAACAAGGAGCTGGTTACAGAACGGTGTCGCCTCCTTCAGCACGGCCTGGAGCCTGACACCAGGCTGTGGATGGTCCTGCCAAATCTGATATAACAAGGTGCTGGTTACAGAACGGTGTCGCCTCCTTCAGCACGGCCTGGAGCCTGACACCAGGCTGTGGATGGTCCTGTCAAATCTGATATAACAAGGAGCTGGTTACAGAACGGTGTCGCCTCCTTCAGCACGGCCTGGAGCCTGAAACCAGGCTGTGGATGGTCCTGTCAAATCTGATATAACAAGGAGCTGGTTACAGAACAGTGTCGCCTCCTTCAGCACGGCCTGGAGCCTGACACCAGGCTGTGGATGGTCCAGTCAAATCTGATATAACAAGGAGCTGGTTACAGAACCGTGTCGCCTCCTTCAGCACGGCCTGGAGCCTGACACCAGGCTGTGGATGGTCCTGTCAAATCTGATATAACAAGGAGCTGGTTACAGAACCATGTCGCCTCCTTCAGCACGGCCTGGAGCCTGACACCAGGCTGTGGATGGTCCTGTCAAATCTGATATAACAAGGTTCTGGTTACAGAACAGTGTCGCCTCCTTCAGCACGGCCTGGAGCCTGACACCAGGCTGTGGATGGTCCAGTCAAATCTGATATAACAAGGAGCTGGTTACAGAACCGTGTCGCCTCCTTCAGCACGGCCTGGAGCCTGACACCAGGCTGTGGATGGTCCTGTCAAATCTGATATAACAAGGTGCTGGTTACAGAACGGTGTCGCCTCCTTCAGCACGGCCTGGAGCCTGACACCAGGCCGTGGATGGTCCTGTCAAATCTGATATAACAAGGAGCTGGTTACAGAACGGTGTCGCCTCCTTCAGCACGGCCTGGAGCCTGACACCAGGCTGTGGATGGTCCTGTCAAATCTGATATAACAAGGAGCTGGTTACAGAACGGTGTCACCTCCTTCAGCACGGCCTGGAGCCTGACACCAGGCTGTGGATGGTCCTGTCAAATCTGATATAACAAGGAGCTGGTTACAGAACGGTGTCACCTCCTTCAGCACGGCCTGGAGTCTGACACCAGGCTGTGGATGGTCCTGTCATATCTGATACAACAAGGAGCTGGTTACAGAACGGTGTCGCTTCCTTCAGCACGGCCTGGATCCTGACACCAGACTGTGGATGGTCCTGTCAAACTGATATAACAAGGTGCTGGTTACATCGCTCTCGACCTGGAAGGGGAGGGACTCGTCGATGGCGTGCATCGTGGCCTTTGCGATATCCGCTTTGATGCGGCTGAAGGCCTGGCGGGCCTCTGCCGACAGGGGAAAGACCGTGGACTAAATTAGCGGACGGGCCTTGTCCGCGTAGTTGGGGACCCACTGGGCGTAACAAGAGAAAAAGCCCAGGCAGTGTTTCAGGGCCTTGGAGCAGTGGGGGAGGGGGAACTCCATGAGGGGGCGCATGCATTCGGGGTCTGGGCCTATCACTCCATTTCGCACTACATTGCCGAGGATGACTAGACGGTCGGGGCTAAACACGCATTTAGAACATAGAACATAGAACGATACAGCGCAGTACAGGCCCTTCGGCCCACGATGTTGCACCGACATGGGAAATCAAAAAACAAAAGCCATCTAACCTACACTATGCCAGTATCATCCATATGCTGATCCAATAAACTTTTAAATGCCCTCAATGTTGGCGAGTTCACTACTGTAGCAGGTAGGGCATTCCACGGCCTCACCACTCTTTGCGTAAAGAACCTACCTCTGACCTCTGTCCTATATCTATTACCCCTCAGTTTAAGGCTATGTCCCCTCGTGCCAGCCATTTCCATCCGCGGGAGAAGGCTCTCACTGTCCACCCTATCTAACCCCCTGATTATTTTGTATGCCTCTATTAAGTCTCCTCTTAACCTTCTTCTCTCTAACGAAAACAACCTCAAGTCCATCAGCCTTTCCTCATAAGATTTTCCCTCCATACCAGGCAACATCCTGGTAAATCTCCTCTGCACCCGCTCCAAAGCCTCTACGTCCTTCCTATAATGCGGTGACCAGAACTGTACGCAATACTCCAAATGCGGCCGTACCAGAGTTTTGTGCAGCTGCAAATGCCTCATGACTCCGGAACTCAATCCCTCTACCAATAAAGGCCAACACACCATAGGCCTTCTTCACAACCCTATCAACCTGGGTGGCAACTTTCAGGGATCTATGTACATGGACACCTAGATCCCTCTGCTCATCCACACTTTCAAGAACTTTACCATTAGCCAAATATTCCGCATTCCTGTTATTCCTTCCAAAGTGAATCACCTCACACTTCTCCACATTAAACTCCATTTGCCACCTCTCAGCCCAGCTCTGCAGCTTATCTATGTCCCTCTGTAACCTGCTACATCCTTCCACACTATCGACAACACCACCGACTTTAGTATCGTCTGCAAATTTACTCACCCACCCTTCTGCGCCTTCCTCTAGGTCATTTATAAAAATGACAAACAGCAACGGCCCCAGAACTCATCCTTGTGGTACGCCACTTGTAACTGAATTCCATTCTGAACATTTCCCATCAACCACCACCCTCTGTCTTCTTTCAGCTAGCCAATTTCTGATCCACATCTCTAAATCACCCTCAATCCCCAGCCTCCATATTTTATGCAATAGCCTACCGTGGGGAACCTTATCAAACGCTTTACTGAAATCCACATCAGCTGCTCTACCCTCGTGTACCAGTTCAGTCACCTTCTCAAAGAACTCGATAAGGTTTGTTAGGCATGACCTACCCTTCACAAAGCCATGCTGACTATCCCTAATCATATTATTCCTATCTAGATGATTATAAATCTTGTCTCTTATAATCCCCTCCAAGACTTTACCCACAACAGACGTGAGGCTCACCGGTCTATAGTTGCCGGGGTTGTCTCTACTCCCCTTCTTGAACAAAGGGACCACTTTTGCTATCCTCCAGTCCTCTGGCACTATTCCTGTAGCCAATGATGACATAAAAATCAAAGCCAAAGGTCCAGCAATCTCTTCCCTGGCCTCCCAGAGAATCCTAGGATAAATCCCATCAGGTCCCGGGGACTTATCTATTTTCAGCCTGTCCAGAATTGCCAACACCTCTTCCCTACGTACCTCAATGCCATCTATTCTAATAGCCTGGGTCTCAGCATTCTCCTCCACAACATTATCTTTTTCCTGAGTGAATACTGACGAAAAATATTCATTTAGTATCGCTCCTATCTCTTCAGATTCCACACACAACTTCCCATCCCTGTCCTTGACTGGCCCTACTCTTACCCTAGTCATTCTTTTATTCCTGACATACCTATAGAAAGCTTTTGGGTTTCCCTTGATCCTACCACGCCAAATACTTCTCATGTCCCCTCCTTGCTCGTCTTAGCTCTCTCTTTAGATCCTTCCTCGCTACCTTGTAACTATCCATCGCCCCAACTGAAACTTCACACCTCATCTTCACATAGGCCTCCTTCTTCCTCTTAACAAGAGATTCCACTTCTTTGGTAAACCACGGTTCCCTCGCTCGACGCCTTCCTCCCTGCCTGACCTGTACGTACTTATCAAGAACACGCAGTAGCTGTTCCTTGAACAAGCTCCACATATCCAGTGTGCCCAACACTTGCAGCCTACTTCTCCACCTTATCCCCCCCAAGTCATGTCTAATGGCATCATAATTGCGCTTCCCCAGCTATAACTCTTGCCCTGCGGGGTATACTTATCCATTTCCATCACTAACGTAAACGTCACCGAATTATGGTCACTGTCCCCAAAGTGCTCAACTACCTCCAAATCTAACACCTGGTGTTTCTCCCTGTTGTATGTGAGATTCTGGGCGTTTGCGGTCTGGAGGAATTTGCGGAGGTTGGCGTCGTAGTCCTGCTGGTCGTGGCCGCAGATGATGATGTTGTCGAGGTACGGGAACGTGGCCCGCAAACCATCCCGGTCAACCATTCGGTCCATCTCCCGTTGGAAGACCGAGACCCTGTTAGTGACTCCGAATAGAGCCCTTAAAAAGTGATAGAGCCGCCCATCCGCTTCAAAAGCAGTGTATTTGCGGTCGCTCGAGCGGATGGATAGCTGGTGGTAGGCGGACTTAAGGTCCGCCGTGGAAAAGACCTTGTACTGTGCAATCCGATTGACCATGTCGGATATGCGGGGGAGAGGGTACGCATCCAGCTGTGTGTACCTGTTGATGGTTTGACTATAGTCTACGACCATCCTCTGCTTCTCCCCGGTCTTTACAACTACCACCTGGGCTCTCCAGGGACTATTGCTGGCCTGGATTATGTCTTCCCTCAGCAGCCGCTGGGCCTCTGACCGGATAAATGTCCTGTCCTGGGCGCTGTACCGTCTGCTCCTAGTGGCGACGGGTTTGCAATCCGGGGTGAGGTTCGCAAACAGGGACGGTGGGTCGACCTTGAGGGTCGCGAGGCCGCAGATAGTGAGTGGGGGTATAGGGCCGCCGAATTTAAACGTTAAACTCTGGAGGTTACACTGAAAATCCAACCCCAGGAGTGAGGCAGCGCAGAGGTGGGGGAGGACGTAAAGCTGGTAGTTCTTGAACTCCCACCCCTGCACCGTGAGGTTCACGATGTAGAACGCTTTGATCTCTATGGAATGGGACCCTGCCACCAGAACATTTTTTTGATTACTCGGGTGGATCAAAACAGCGTCTTACCGTATCGGGATGTATAAAACTCTCCGTGCTCCCAGAGTCGATCAGGCAGGTCTCGTACCCGTTTATAAATACTGTTGTTGTTGCTGTTTGGAGCCTTCGGGGCCGCGACTGGCCCAGGGTCACAGAAGCCAGTCGCAGTTGCTGCATTGGGGCGTTTTCTTCAGGCCCCGTGGGGCCGTCCATCCCGGGGTCCTTAGCCGTCAGCCAAGATGGCGGCTTCCACGGGTCGCACACGGTCGGGGGTGGACAAGGTGGCGCCGCCCATGGATCGCACGTTGCCAGAGGAGCACAAAATGGCGGCGCCCATCCCTCCCGCATGGAGTCCGGGACCCAAGATGGCGGCGCCGGTTGGCCGCACATGGATTGCTGGGAGGTGGGGGGGGGTTGAGTTTGGGGTTCTCCCCCGGAGATAGCGGCTACCTCCCGGGCCTGGAACACTGCTAAAAAGTGCCCCTATTTGCCGCACCATTTACAGGGGGCCGAGCGGGCCGGGCAGCACATTCGGGGGTGTTTCCCTTGCCCACAAAAGTAGCAGCGGGGCCCCCCTGGGTGATCTGCTGCTCTGGCAGCGCAGGCCTGTGGGGGGGGGGGCTGCCGCGCGGTCGGCGGCGTAGGCACGGGAGTTCTGCGATGCCACATCGAACGAGGCCGCGAGGGCCCGTGCTCTTTGAGGCCTAGTGTGTCTTTTTCCAGCAAGCGCTGGCGAATTTGGGACGAAAGCATACCTGCCACGAACGCATCTCAGACCAGCAGCTCTGTATGTTCGTTAGCCGAAACCGATGGGCAGTTGCAGTTTCTCCCCAGTATTAACAGCGCACTGTAGAATTCGTCCAGCGATTCCCCGGGGATTTGCCGTCTCGTCGCGAGCTGGTGGCGTGTGTAGACCTGGTTGACGGGGCTGACGTAGATTCCTCTCAGCATGGCGATCGCCGTCGGGGAATCGTCCGCGTCCTCTATGAGAGTGTAGATTTCCGGGCTCACACTGGCAGGACCTGCAGTTTCTGGTCTTCTGTAACTATGCCAGGGGCCGTTCGGAGGTATCCTTCGAACCACGCTAGCCAGTGTTTAAAAGTGCCCGCTGAGTCTGCCGCGTGGGGGCTGATTCGCAGACACTCCGGAGTGAGTCGGAGCTCCATGTCCTTTCAGTCTGCGTAATAAATTGCAGCACAATCAATCACTCACGAGACGAGAAGAGAAGGAGTCGATCGATGGCTTTATTACGCAGACTTGTTCCCCAGCAGCACAGTTACAGAATGCGGCTGCTGGGAGAACCCCGGGCTCTTATACTCCGCCTTACTGGGTGGAGCCAGTAGGCAGCTGATCCACTCGGGACACAGTGTCTATCCACCAATAGCCACTCGACATCACAGGGTACCGCAATACCCCTAATACATACCACCACACAGAGGTGTCTGAAACTGCTTTTTAATTGGGGCTCCCTGACCACACTGCCTGTCCCCTGCTCCCAGGGATTATTGAGCAGTAAATGGTTAACTATATACAGCACAGAGGTCTCTGAAACAGCTTTTTAATTGGGGCTCCCTGACCACACTGCCTGTCCCCTGCTCCCAGGGATTATTGAGCAGTAAATGGTTAACAATATACAGCACAGAGGTCTCCGAAACAGCTTTTTAATTGGGGGCTCCCGAGGCCACACTGCCTGTCCCCTGCTCCCAGGGATTATTGAGCAGTAAATGGTTAACAATATACAGCACAGAGGTCTCTGAAACAGCTTTTTAATTGGGGGCTCCCGAGGCCACACTGCCTGTCCCCTGCTCCCATTGATTATTGAGCAGTAAATGGTTAACTATATACAGCACAGAGGTCACTGAAACAGCTTTTTAATTGGGGGCTCCCGAACCACACTGCCTGTCCCCTTGCTCCCAGGGATTATTGAGCAGTAAATGGTTAACTATATACAGCACAGAGGTCTCCGAAACAGCTTTTTAATTGGGGCTCCCTGAACACACTCCCTGTCCCCTGCTCCCAGGGATTATTGAGCAGTAAATGGTTAACTATATACAGCACAGAGGTCACTGAAACAGCTTTTTAATTGGGGGCTCCCGGACCACACTGCCTGTCCCCTGCTCCCAGGGATTATTGAGCAGTAAATGGTTAACTATATACAGCACAGAGGTCTCTGAAACAGCTTCTTAATTGTGGGCTCCCGGAGCCACACTGCCTGTCCCCTGCTCCCAGGGATTATTGAGCAGTAAATGGTTAACTATATACAGCACAGAGGTCACTGAAACAGCTTTTTAATTGGGGGCGCCTGAGGCCACACTGCCTGTACCCTGCTCCCAGGGATTATTGAGCAGTTAATGGTTAACTATATACAGCACAGAAGTCACTGAAACAGCTTTTTAATTGGGGGCTCCCGGAGCCACACTGCCTGTGCCCTGCTCCCAGGGATTATTGAGCAGTAAATGGTTAACTATATACAGCACAGAGGTCTCTGAAACAGCTTTTTAATTGGGGGCTCCCCGAGCCACACTGCCTGTCCCCTGCTCCCAGGGATTATTGAGCAGTAAATGGTTAACTATATACAGCACAGAGGTCTCTGAAACAGCTTTTTAATTGGGGCTCCCGAGGCCACACTGCCTGTCGCCTGCACCCAGGGATTATTGAGCAGTAAATGGTTAACTATATACAGCACAGAGGTCACTGAAACAGCGTTTTAATTGGGGGCTCCCGGACCACACTGCCTGTCCCCTGCTCCCTGGGACTATTGAGCAGTAAATGGTTAACTATATACAGCACAGAGGCCTCTGAAACAGCTTTTTAATTGGGGGCTCCCGGATCGCACTGCCTGTCCCCTGCTCCCTGGGATTATTGAGCAGTAAATGGTTAACTATATACAGCACAGAGGTCTCTGACACAGCATTTTAATTGGGGGCTCCCGAGGCCACACTGCCTGTCCCCTGCTCCCAGGGATTATTGAGCAGTAAATGGTTCACTATATACAGCACAGACGTCTCTGAAACAGCTTTTTAATTGGGGGCTCCCGAGGCCACACTGCCTGTCCCCTGCTCCCAGGGATTATTGAGCAGTAAATGGTTAACTATATACAGCACAGAGGTCTCTGAAACAGCTTTTTAATTGGGGGCTCCCGCAGCCACACTGCCTGTCCCCTGCTCCCAGGGATTATTGAGCAGTAAATGGTTAACTATATTCAGGCACAGAGGTCTCTGAAACAGCTTTTTAATTGGGGGCGCCTGAGGCCACACTGCCTGTCCCCTGCTCCCAGGGATTATTGAGCAGTAAATGGTTAACTATATACAGGCACAGAGGTCTCTGAAACAGCTTTTTAATTGGGGGCTCCCGAGGCCACACTGCCTGTCCCCTGATCCCAGGGATTATTGAGCAGTAAATGGTTAACTATATACAGCACAGATTTCACTGAAACAGCTTTTTAATTGGGGGCGCCTGAGGCCACACTGCCTGTTCCCTGCTCCCAGGGATTATTGAGCAGTAAATGGTTAACTCTATACAGGCACAGAGGTCTCTGAAACTGCTTTTTAATTGGGGGCTCCCGAGGCCACACTGCCTGTCCCCTGCTCCCAGGGATTATTGAGCAGTAAATGGTTAACTATATACAGCGCAGAGGTCTCTGAAACAGCTTTTTAATTGTGGGCTCCAGGAGCCACACTGCCTGTCCCCTGCTCCCAGGGATTATTGAGCAGTAAATGGTTAACTATATACAGCACAGAGGTCACTGAAACTGCTTTTTAATTGGGGGCGCCTGAGGGCACGCTGCCTGTCCCCTGCTCCCAGGGATTATTGAGCAGTAAATGGTTAAGTATATACAGCACAGAGTATCTGAAACAGCTTTTTAATTGGGGGCTCCCGGAGCCACACTGCCTGTCCCCTGCTCCCAGGGATTATTGAGCAGTAAATGGTTAACTATATACAGCACAGAGTATCTGAAACAGCTTTTTAATTGGGGGCTCCCGGAGCCACACTGCCTGTCCCCTGCTCCCAGGGATTATTGAGCAGTAAATGGTTACCTATATACAGCACAGAGGTCTCTGAAACAGCTTTTTAATTGGCGGCTCCCGAGGCCACACTGCCTGTCCCCTGCTCCCAGGGATTATTGAGCAGTAAATGGTTAACTATATACAGCACAGAGGTCACTGAAACTGCTTTTTAATTGGGGGCTCCCGGAGCCACACTGCCTGTCCCCTGCTCCCAAGGATTATTGAGCAGTAAATGGTTAACTATATACAGCACAGAGGTCTCTGAAACAGCTTTTTAATTGGCGGCTCCCGAGGCCACACTGCCTGTCCCCTGCTCCCAGGGATTATTGAGCAGTAAATGGTTAAGTATATACAGCACAGTGTATCTGAAACAGCTTTTTAATTGGGGGCTCCCGGAGCCACACTGCCTGTCCCCTGCTCCCAGGGATTATTGAGCAGTAAATGGTTAACTATATACAGCACAGAGTATCTGAAACAGCTTTTTAATTGGGGGCTCCCGGAGCCACACTACCTGTCCCCTGCTCCCAGGGATTATTGAGCAGTAAATGGTTACCTATATACAGCACAGAGGTCTCTGAAACAGCTTTTTAATTGGCGGCTCCCGAGGCCACACTGCCTGTCCCCTGCTCCCAGGGATTATTGAGCAGTAAATGGTTAACTATATACAGCACAGAGGTCACTGAAACTGCTTTTTAATTGGGGGCTCCCGGAGCCACACTGCCTGTCCCCTGCTCCCAGGGATTATTGAGCAGTAAATGGTTAACTATATACAGCACAGAGGTCTCTGAAACAGCTTTTTAATTGGCGGCTCCCGAGGCCACACTGCCTGTCCCCTGCTCCCAGGGATTATTGAGCAGTAAATGGTTAACTATATACAGCACAGAGGTCACTGAAACTGCTTTTTAATTGGGGGCTCCCGGAGCCACACTGCCTGTCCCCTGCTCCCAGGGATTATTGAGCAGTAAATGGTTAACTATATACAGCACAGAGGTCACTGAAACTGCTTTTAAACTGGGGGCGCCTGAGGCCACGCTGCCTGTCCCCTGCTCCCAGGGATTTAAAAAATATATATATATCTTATTCAAATTTTCCGGCCAAAAACAGTACAAAGGTTTTTCCCTTTTTACAGCAACAAAACAATGTAAATAACAGCGACCGTTTTTTAACAAATCAGTAGATATGATATATACTAAATGGCAACTGCCATAATAAAAATAATAACTCTCCCAAATAATAAAATCAAACAATCCAATATACATAACCAAGTATAAATATCTATACATAAACACCCCTGAGGACCCGCTCGAGCCTTCCCCCTCCCCTCCCCCCTGGGTTGCTGCTGTTACCTTCCCATTTCCTCTATCGTTCTGCGAGGTAGTCAATGAACGGTTGCCACCGCCTGGTGAACCCTTGAGCCGAACCCCTTAGTGCAAACTTTATCCGCTCCAGCTTTATAAACCCTGCCATGTCATTTATCCAGGTCTCCACCCCCGGGGGCTTGGCTTCCTTCCACATTAACAATATCCTGCGCCGGGCTACTAGGGACGCAAAGGCCAAAACATCAGCCTCTCTCGCCTCCTGCACTCCCGGCTCTTCTGCAACCCCAAATATAGCCAACCCCCAGCTTGGCTCGACCCGGACCCCCACCACCTTCGAAAGCACATTCGCCACCCCCACCCAGAACCCCTGCAGTGCCGGACATAACCAGAACATGTGGGTGTGGTTCGCTGGGCTTCTCGAGCATCTCCCACACCTATCCTCTACCCCGAAAAATTTACTGAGCCTTGCTCCGGTCATATGCGCCCTGTGCAAAACCTTGAATTGTATCAGGCTTAGCCTGGCGCACGAGGACGATGAGTTTACCCTACGTAGGGCATCTGCCCACAGCCCCTCTTCAATCTCTTCCCCCAGCTCTTCTTCCCATTTCCCCTTCAGCTCATCCACCATTATCTCCCCCTCATCTCTCATTTCCCTGTATATATCTGACACCCTACCATCCCCCACCCATGTCTCTGAGATCACTCTATCCTGAATCTCCTGCGTCGGGAGCTGCAGAAATTTCCTCACCTGTTGCCTCGCAAAAGCCCTCAGTTGCATGTATCGAAATTCATTCCCTTGGGGCAACCCATATTTTTCCGTCAGCGCTCCCAGACTCGCAAACGTCCCGTCCAGGAACAGATCCCTCAGTTGTCCAACCCCAGCTCTCTGCCATGCTCCAAATCCCCCGTCTATTTTCCCCGGGACAAACCTATGGTTATTTCTTATCGGGGACCGCACCGAGGCTCCCGTCCTTCCCCTGTGCCGTCTCCACTGCCCCCAAATTTTCAGTGTTGCCACCACCACTGGACTTGTGGTGTATTTCTTCGGGGAGAACGGCAACGGCGCCGTCGCCATAGCTTGTAGGCTGGTTCCTTTGCAGGACGCCGTCTCCAATCTCTTCCACGCCGCTCCCTCCCCTTCTCCCATCCACTTACACACCATTGAGATATTGGCGGCCCAGTAGTATTCACTTAGGCTCGGTAGTGCCAGTCCCCCCCCCCTATCCCTGCTATGCTCCAAAAACCCCCTCCTCACTCTCAGGGTCTTCCCAGCCCACACAAAACTCATGACACTTTTCTCGATTTTCTTGAAAAAGGCCTTCGTGACCATCACCGGGAGGCACTGAAACACAAAAAGAAATCTCGGGAGGGCTACCATTTTAACCGCCTGCACCCTACCCACCAGTGACAGGGGCACCATGTCCCATCGCTTAAAATCCTCCTCCATCTGTTCCACCAATCGTGTTAGATTAAGCCTATGTAAGGTTCCCCAACTCCTGGCTATCTGAATCCCTAAGTACCGGAAATCTCTTGTTACCTTCCTCAGCGGTAAATCATCTATTCCCCCGCTCTGCTCCCCCGGATGCACCACAAACAACTCACTCTTCCCCGTATTCAATTTGTACCCTGAGAATTCCCCAAACTCCCCAAGCGTCTGCATTATCTCAGGCATCCCCTCCACCGGGTCCGCAACATACAGCAATAAACCATCTGCATACAAAGATACCCGGTGTTCTTCTCCTCCCCTGAGCACTCCCCTCCACTTCCTGGAGCCCCTCAGTGCTATGGCCAGGGGCTCAATTGCCAATGCAAACAGTAACGGAGACAGGGGACACCCCTGCCTCGTCCCTCTATAAAGACGGAAGTAGTCAGATCTCTGCCTGTTCGTGACCAAACTTGCCACCGGGGCCCTAGAGAGCAGCTGTACCCATCCAATAAACCCTTCTCCAAAGCCAAATCTCCTCAATACTTCCCACAGACAGTCCCACTTCACTCTGTCGAATGCTTTCTCGGCGTCCATCGCCACCACTATCTCCGCCTCCCCCTCTGGTGGGGGCATCATCATCACCCCTAGCAGCCTCCGTATGTTCGTGTTCAGCTGTCTCCCCTTAACGAACCCAGTTTGATCCTCGTGGACCACCCCCGGGACACAATCCTCTATCCTCGTCGCCATCACCTTGGCCAGGAGCTTAGCATCTACGTTCAAAAGGGAAATGGGCCTGTAGGACCCACACTGCAGCGGGTCTTTTTCCTTCTTCAAAAGGAGCGATATCGTCGCCTCCGACATAGTCGGGGGCAACTTCCCCCTTTCCTTGGCCTCATTAAAGGTTCTCGTCAAAAGCGGGGCCAGTAGGTCCATATATTTCCTATAAAATTCCACCGGGAACCCATCCGGTCCCGGGGCCTTCCCCGCCTGCATGCTCCCAATCCCCTTTACCACCTCCTCCATCTCAATCTGTGCTCCCAGTCCCACCCTCTCCTGCTCCTCCACCTTCGGGAATTCCAGCTGATCCAGGAAACACATCATTCCCTCCTTCCCTTCCGAGGGCTGAGCCTTATATAACCTCTCATAGAATGCCTTGAACACCCCGTTCACTCTCTCCGCTCCCCGTTCCATCTCTCCCTCCTCATCTCTCACCCCACCTATCTCCCTCGCCGCTCCCCTCTTCCTCAATTGGTGGGCCAGTAGCCGACTCGCCTTCTCTCCATACTCATACTGTACACCCTGTGCCCTCCTCCACTGTGCCTCTGCCTTACCCGTGGTCAGCAGGTCAAATTCCACATGTAACCTTTGTCTTTCCCTGTACAGTCCCTCCTCCGGTGCCTCTGCATATTGCCTGTCCACCCTCAGAAGTTCTCTCAACAATCGCTCCCTTTCTTTACCCTCTTGCTTCCCTTTATGTGCCCTTATGGATATCAGTTCCCCTCTGACCACCGCCTTCAACGCCTCCCAGACCACTCCCACCTGAACCTCTCCATTGTCGTTAAGCTCCAAGTACCTTTCGATGCACCCCCTCGCCCTTAGACATACCCCCTCATCCGCCAATAAGCCCATATCCATTCTCCAGAGTGGGTGCTGTTCTTTTTCCTCTCCTACCTCCAGGTGTACCCAATGTGGAGCGTGGTCCGAAATGGCTATGGCCGTATACTCCATCCCTGTCACCTTCGGAATCAGTGCCCTTCCCAAGACAAAAAAGTCTATCCGTGAAGATACCTTGTGAACATGGGAGAAAAATGAGAACTCCTTACTCCTAGGCCTACTAAATCTCCAGGGGTCTACCCCTCCCATCTGCTCCATGAAGTCCTTGAGCACCCTGGCCGCTGCCGGCCTCCTCCCGGTCCTGGACCTCGATCGGTCCAGCCCTGGATCAAGCACCGTATTGAAATCTCCCCCATTACCAACTTTCCCGCCTCCAGGTCCGGGATACGTCCCAACATACGCCTCATAAAATTTGCATCATCCCAGTTCGGGGCGTATACGTTCACCAGAACCACCGCCTCCCCTTGCAATCTGCCACTCACCATCACGTATCTACCCCCACTATCCGCCACTATGGTCTTTGCCTCAAACAGTACCCGTTTCCCCACTAAGATAGCCACCCCCCTGTTCTTCGCATCTAAACCCGAATGAAAGACCTGTCCCACCCATCCTTTACGTAGTCTGACCTGGTCTATCAGTTTCAAATGTGTCTCCTGCAACATAACCACATCTGCCTTTAATTTCTTTAGGTGTGCGAGTACCCGTGCCCTTTTAATCGGCCCGTTCAGCCCTCTCACGTTCCACGTGATCAGCCGGGTTGGGGAGCTCTTTACCCCCCCCCCCTTGTCGACTAGCCATCCCCTTTTTTAACCCAGCTCCTCACCCGGTTCCCACGTACCTGTATATCCCCCCGACGGTGCCCCCCCACCTCGACCACCCCATCCCATAACAGCTCTCCCTTCTCCTTAGCAGCAGCAACGCAGTTACCCCCCCTCCGCTAGATCCCCCTCTAGCGCAGTTGCACCCCCCATGTTGCTCCCAGAAGTCAGCGAACTCTGGCTGACCTCGGCTTCCCCCCTTGTCCTCGGCCCCTCACTGTGCGAGGCCCCCTCCTTCCTGCGTCCCTGTTCCCACCACAATTACCATAGCGCGGGAACAAAGCCAGCGTTTCCCACTCGGCCCCGCCCCTACTGGCGCATTTCCCTTCTCCTTCCCCTTTCCTTCCCACGGCGCCCACAGTTCCTCATACTCCCCCCCCACCCCCCCCCCCAACGAGGGGAAGAAAGAAAAGTTACAGGGTCGAAGAATTAACAAATTGAAAAATCATCCCCCCCCTTCCCCCTCCTCGTCCCACATAGTCACCCCACCACTTTATCCCAGAAGCTCTTTCTCTCGCCAGACTATTCCAGCTTCTCGTCCACTATGAATGTCCACGCCTCTTCTGCCGTCTCAAAGGAGTGGTGCTTCCCTTGGTATGTGACCCACAGTCTCGCCGGTTGCAGCATTCCAAATTGAACCTTTTTGTGAAGCACCGCCTTAGCCCGATTGAAACTTGCCCTCCTTCTCGCCACCTCCGCACTCCAATCCTGGTATACGCGGATCACCGCATTCTCCCACCTACAGCTCCGAGTTTTCTTGGCCCATCTTGGGACCGTCTCTCTGTCGTTGTAGCGGTGAAACCTCACCACTATAGCTCGAGGTATTTCTCCACCCTTTGGTCTTCGCGCCAGAACTCGATAAGCTCCCTCCACCTCCAAGGGGCCCGTCGGGGCCTCCGATCCCATTAGCGAGGGAAGCATCGTGCTTACATATGCCCCGACGTCCGCCCCCTCTGCGCCTTCGGGAAGACCCAGGACTCTTACATTCTTCCTCCTCGAATTATTCTCCAGTGCTTCCAACCTCTCCACACACGTTTTGTGCTGTGCCTCGTGCGTCTCTGTCTTCACCACCAGGCCCTGTATTTCATCTTCGTTTTCAGCAGTCTTTGCCTTCACGACCCGAAGCTCCAGCTCCTGGGTCCTCTGCTCCTCCTTTAGCCCTTCAATCACCTGTAATATCGGGGCCAACAGCTCCTTCTTCAGCTCCTTCTTCAGCTCTTCCACACAGCGCTGTAGGAACTCTTGTTGCTCCGGGCCCCATAACAAGCGGCCACCTTCCGACGCCATCTTGCTTCGAGCTTCCCTTCCTTGCCGCTGCTCCAGAGGATCTTCTGCAATCCGGCCGCTCCTCCCAGGGATTATTGAGAAGTAAATGGTTAATTATATACAGCACAGAGGCCTCTGAAACAGTTTTTTAATTGGGGGCTCCCAAGGCCACACTGCCTGTCCCCTGCTCCCAGGGATTATTGAGCAGTAAATGGTTAACTATATACAGCACAGAGGTCTCTGAAACAGCTTTTTAATTGGGAGCTCCCGAGGCCAAACTGCCTGTCCCCTGCTCCCAGGGATTATTGAGCAGTAAATGGTTAACTATATACAGCACAGAGGTCTCTGAAACAGCTTCTTAATTGGGAGCTCCCGAGGCCACACTGCCTGTCCCCTGCTCCCAGGGATTATTGAGCAGTAAATGGTTAACTATATACAGCACAGAGGTCACTGAAACAGCTTTTTAATTGGGGGCTCCCGGACCACACTGCCTGTCCCCTGCTCCCAGGGATTATTGAGCAGTAAATGGTTAACTATATACAGCACAGAGGTCTCTGACACAGCTTTTTAATTGGGGGCTCCCGAGGCCACACTGCCTGTCCCCTGCTCCCAGGGATTATTGAGCAGTAAATGGTTAACTGTATACAGCACAGAGGTCTCTGAAACAGCTTTTTAATTGGGGGCTCCCGAGGCCACACTGCCTGTCCCCTGCTCCCAGGGATTATTGAGCAGTAAATGGTTAACTGTATACAGCACAGAGGTCTCTGAAACAGCTTTTTAATTGGGGTATCCCGGAGTCACACTGCCTGTCCCCTGCTCCCAGGGATTATTGAGCAGTAAATGGTTAACAATATACAGGCACAGAGGTCTCTGACACAGCTTTTTAATTGGGGGCTCCGGAGGCCACACTGCCTGACCCCTGCTCCCTGGGATTATTGAGCAGTGAATGGTTAATTTTATACAGCACAGAAGTCTCTGAAACAGCTTTTTAATTGGGGGCTCCCGAGACCACACTGCCTGTCCCCTACTCTCAGGGATTATTGAGCAGTAAATGGTTAACTATATACAGGCACAGAGGTCTCTGAAACAGCTTTTTAATTGGGGGCTCCCGAGGCCACACTGCCTGACCCCTGCTCCCAGGGATTATTGAGCAGTAAATGGTTAACTATATACTGCACAGAGGTCACTGAAACACCTTTTTAATTGGGGGCCCCGAGGCCACACTGTCTGTCCCCTGCTCCCAGGGATTATTGACAAGTAACTGGTTAACTACATACAGCACAGAGGTCTCTGAAACAGCTTTTTAATTGGAGGCCACACTACCTGTCCCCTGCTCCCAGGGATTATTGAGCAGTAAATGGTTAACTATATACAGCACAGAGGTCTCTGAAACAGCTTTTTAATTGGGGGCCCCGAGGCCACACTGTCTGTCCCCTGCTCCCAGGGATTATTGACAAGTAACTGGTTAACTACATACAGCACAGAGGTCTCTGAAACAGCTTTTTAATTGGAGGCCACACTACCTGTCCCCTGCTCCCAGGGATTATTGAGCAGTAAATGGTTAACTATATACAGCACAGAGGTCACTGAAACAGCTTTTTAATTGGGGGCTCCCGGACCACACTGCCTGTCCCCTGCTCCCAGGGATTATTGAGCAGTAAATGGTTAACTATATACAGCACAGAGGTCTCTGAAACAGCTTTTTAATTGGGGCTCCCGAGGCCACACTGTCTGTCCCCTGCTCCCAGGGATTATTGAGAAGTGTGGTCGTGTGTATTAGGGGTCATGTGGGACTGTGAAGCCGTGATGCTGTTGGCTGACAGATCCCGGGTCCTGGTTGGCTGTTGACCCCTAGCTCCGCCCTGAAGGCGGAGTATAAGAACCCAAGCTTCTCTCCGCCGCTTCATTATGTTGCTGAACTGCTGGGGTCAAGTCTCGCTTAATAAAGCCTGAATCGACTTCATCACTACTCTTCTCTCTCGTAAGTCATTGTGCGCTACAATTTATTAAGCGAGCTTAAAGGACTATGGATCTCCGGATCGTCCCGGAATGCCTGCGGATCAGCCCCCACGCAGCGAACTCGGCAGCAGTTTTTAAACACTGGCAGACTTGTTTCGAAGCATACCTCCGAACGGCCACCGGCCGGATCACAGAAGACCAGAAACTACAGGTCCTGCACTCGAGGGTAAGCACGGAGATTTACCCTCTCATAGAAGACGCAGAGGATTTCCAGACGGCGCTCGCAGCACTGAAGAGCATCTACATTCGCCCCGTGAACCAGGTCTACGCGCGCTACCAACTCGCAACGAGACGGCAAAGTCCCGGAGAATTGTTAGAGGAATTCTACGCCGCGCTGCTAATTCTGGGATGGGGCTGCAGCTGCCCGCTGGTGAACGCGATCGAACACTAGGACATGTTAATTTGCGATGCGTTTGTGGCAGGTATGAACCCTCCCCAAATCCGACAAAGACTTTTAGAAAGAGAGTCGCTAGGACTCTCAGAGGCACGGGCCCTTGCAGCTTCCCTAGATGTGGCCTCACAAAACGCCCGCGCCTACGGCCCCGACCGCGCGGCATCCCCTTGGGCTCCGTGGACCCCCGTCGCAACAAACCACCCCCCTCCCTCACAGGCTTGCGCGGTTAAAGCGCCAGATCATCCCGGGGGGCCCGCTGCTATTTCTGCGGGCAAGCGAAACACCCCCGGCAGCGCTGCCCGGCCCGTGCAGCTATTTGCAAAAGCTGCGGCAAGAAGGGCCATTACGCGGCTGTGTGCCGGTCCCGGGGGGTCGCTGCAATCCCCGGAGAAGAACGAGCCCAGCGCATCCCAAACGCTCCCCAACCCCCCCCCCCCCCCCGCCAGCACCCCATGTGCGACCCGCGGGCGCCGCCATTTTGGGTCCCGGGCACCACGAGGGGAGGATGGGCGCTGCCATCTTGTGACTCCCCAGCCACGTGCGATCCATGGGGGCGGCCATTTTGTCCACCCCCGGCCGAGTGCGATTCATGGACGCCGCCATCTTGGATGACAACAATGGACCCCAGCATCGACGGCTCCACGGGGTCCGAAGAAGACGCTGAGACACTTCGACCATGACTGGCTTCGGTGACACTGGATCAATCACGGCCCCGGACGCTCCAGACGACGACAACAACGGTGCTGATCAACGGACAAGAGACATCATGCCTGATCGACTCCACGAGCACCGAAAGTTTCATTCACCCCGACACGGTAAGACGCTGTTTTCTGACCATCCATCCCAGTACGCAAAAGATTTCCCTAGCTGCAGGATCCCACTCCGTACAGATTAAAGGGTTCTGCATCGCGAACCTCACGGTGCAAGGGAGGGAGTTTAAAAACTACAGGCTCTCCGTCCTTCCCCAACTCTGCGCGCCCACATTACTGGGATTAGATTTCCAGTGGAACCAGCAGAACCTAACGTTCCAATTCGGCGGCCCAATACCCCCACTCACTATCTGCGGCCTCGCAACTATCAAGGTTGAACCGCCGTCCTTGTTTGCAAACCTCACCCCGGATTGCAAACCCGTCGCCACTAGGAGCAGACGGTACAGCGCCCAGGACCGGATATTTATTCGGTCTGAAGTCCAGCGGTTGCTGAAGGAAGGCATAATCCAGGCCAGCAATAGTCCCTGGAGAGCCCAGGTGGTAGTCGTAAAGACCGGGGAAAAGCAAAGGATGGTCATAGACTATAGCCAGACCATCAACAGGTACACACAGCGAGATGCGTACCCTCTCCCCCGCATATCTGACATGGTAAATCGGATTGCCCAGTATAAGGTTTTCTCCACCGTGGACCTCAAGTCCGCCTACCACCAGCTCCCCATCCGCCCAGGTGACCGCAAGTACACAGTCTTCGAGGCAGACGGGCGTCTATACCACTTCCTAAGGGTCCCATTTAGTGTCACGAACGGGGTCTCGGTCTTCCAACGGGAGATGGACCGAATGGTTGATCAACACGGGTTGCAGGCCACGTTCCCGTATCTCAACAACGTAACCATCTGCGGCCACGATCAGCAGGACCACGACGCCAACCTCCAAAATTCCTCCAGACCGCTAAAGCCTTGAACCTCACATACAACGAGGAAAAGTACGTTTTTAGCACAAACCGGCTAGCCATCCTGGGATACGTAGTGCGCAATGGGATAATAGGCCCCGACCCCATGCGCCCCCTCATGGAATTTCCCCTTCCCCACTGCTCCAAAGCCCTGAAACGTTGCCTGGGGTTCTTTTCATATTACGCCCAGTGGGTCCCCCAGTATGCAGACAAGGCCCGCCCCCTAATACAGGCCACTACCTTCCCTCTGTAGACAGAGGCTCGCCAGGCCTTCAGCCGCATCAAAGCGGATATCGCAAAGGCCACGATGCACGCCATCGACGAGTCCCTCCCCTTCCAGGTCGAGAGCGACGCCTCCGACGTAGCTCTGGCGGCCACCCTTAACCAAGCGGGCAGACCCGTGGCCTTTTTCTCCCGAACCCTCCACGCCTCAGAAATCCGCCACTCCTCAGTGGAAAAGGAGGCCCAGGCCATAGTGGAAGCTGTGCGACATTGGAGGCATTACCTGGCCGGCAGGAGATTCACTCTCCTCACTGACCAACGGTCGGTAGCTTTCATGTTCGATAGTGCACAGCGGGGCAAAATTAAAAATGACAAGATCTTAAGGTGGAGGATCGAGCTCTCCACCTTCAACTACGAGATCTTGTACCGTCCCGGAAAGCTGAACGAGCCGTCCGACGCCCTATCCCGCGGCACATGTGCCAACGCACAAATAGACCGTCTCCAAGCCCTCCATGAGGACCACTGCCACCCGGGGGTCACTCGGTTCTACCATTTCATCAAGTCCCGCAACCTCCCCTACTCTGTGGAGGAGGTCCGTACAGTCACCAGGAACTGCCACATCTGCGCAGAGTGCAAACCGCACTTTTTCAGGCCGGATAGAGCGCACCTGATCAAGGCTTCCCGTCCCTTTGAACGCCTCAGTCTGGATTTCAAAGGGCCCCTCCCCTCCACCGACCGCAACGCATACTTCCTGAACGTGGTGGACGAGTACTCCCGTTTCCCCTTCGCCATCCCCTGCCCCGACATGACAGCGGCCACAGTCATTAAAGCCCTTGGCACCATATTCACACTGTTCGGTTGCCCCGCATATATCCATAGCGACAGGGGGTCCTCCTTCATGAGTGACGAGCTGCGCCAGTTCCTGCTCAGCAAGGGCATAGCCTCGAGCAGGACGACCAGCTACAACTCCCGGGGGAACGGGCAAGTAGAGAGGGAGAACGGCACGGTCTGGAAGACCGTCCTACTGGCCCTACGGTCCAAGGATCTCCCCGTTTCCCGGTGGCAGGAGGTCCTCCCGGACGCTCTCCACTCCATCCGGTCGCTGCTGTGTACCACCACTAACCAAACGCCCCATGAGCGCCTCCTTGTCTTCCCTAGGAGGTCCTCCTCTGGAACGTCGCTGCCGACCTGGCTGGCGGCCCCAGGACCCATCTTGCTCCAGAAACATGTGCGGGCTCACAAGTCGGACCCGTTGGTCGAGAGGGTTCACCTCCTCCACGCGAAACCGCAGTACGCCTACGTGGCGTACCCCGACGGCTGACAGGACACGGTCTCCCTGCGGGACCTGGTGCCCGCCGGCAACACGCACACCCCCTCGACACCAATCACCCCCTCCCTGCCACCGGCGCACCCCGCGACCGCCCCCTTCCCGGGAGGATCGGTCCTCCTCCCGTGTCCGCCTAGGAGTGAAACAGGAACAAACACCGTAAAGCTCCCGGAGACGACAACGCTGGAACAAGCACCTGCACCACCACCGGGGCTGAGGCGATCGACGAGGAAGACCAGACCGCCCGCTCGACTCGTGGCATCGGCGTGACACCAAGAATGTTGTTGGACTGTAACAAAAACATTTTCACTTACTAATATTGGAAATAGTTTCACAAACCTTGTACATAGCCCAGTGTAGGGCTAAAACTGTAATGATATGCCCAAAATTTTCCTCCCAGGACCAGCCTTGTAAACCCCTACCACCATGCGAACCACCACCCCGCCGGGTTCATTTTTAACAAGGGGTGAATGTGGTAGTATGTATTAGGGGTCATGTGGGACGGTGAAGCCGTGATGCTATTGGCTGACAGATCCCGGGTCCTGGTTGGCTGTTGACTCCTGGCTCCGCCCTGAAGGGGGAGTATAAGGACACGAGCTTCTCCCCGCCGCTCCATTAGTTGCTGAACTGCTGGGGACAAGTCTCGCTTAATAAAGCCTCATCGACTTCATCTCTACTCGTCTCTCTCGTAAGTCATTGTGCGCTACAAGAAGTAAATGGTTAATTACATACAGCACAGAGGTTTCTGAAACAGCTTTTTAATTGGGGGCTCCCGAGGCCACATTGCCTGTCCCCTCCGCCCAGGGATAATTGAGCAGTAAATGGTTAATTATATACAGCACAGAGCTCTCTGAAACAGCTTTTTAATTGGGGGCTCCCGAGGCCACACTGCCTGTCCCCTGCTCCCAGGGATTATTGAGCAGTAAATGGTTCACTATATACAGCACAGAGGTCTCTGAAACAGCTTTTTAATTGGGGGCTCCCGGAGCCACACTGCCTGTCCCCTTCTCCCAGGGATTATTGAGCAGTAAATGGTTAACTATATACAGGCACAGAGGTCTCTGAAACAGCATTTTAATTGGGGGCTCCCGGAGCCACACTGCCTGTCCCCTGCTCCCAGGGATTATTGAGAAGTAAATGGTTAATTATATACAGCACAGAGGTCTCTGAAACAGCTTTTTAATTGGGGGCTCCCGAGGCCACACTGCCTGTCCCCTGCTCCTAGGGATTATTGAGCAGTAAATGGTTAACTATATTCAGGCACAGAAGTCTCTGAAACAGCTTTTTAATTGGGGCTCCCGAGGCCACACTGCCTGTCCCCTGCTCCCATCGATTATTGAGCAGTAGATGGTTAACTATATACAGCACAGAGTATCTGAAACACCTTTTTAACTGGGGGCTCCCGAGGCCACACTGCCTGTCCCCTGCTCCCAGGGATTATTGGGAAGTAATTGGTTAACTACGTACAGCATAGAGGTCTCTGAAACAGCTTTTTAATTGGGGGCACCCGAGGCCAAACTACCTGTCTCCTGCTCCCAGGGATTATTGGGAAGTACACGGTTAACTATATAGAGCATAGAGGTCTCTGAAACAGCTATTTACTTGGGGGCTCCCGAGGCCAAACTGCCTTCCCCCTGCTTCCAGGGATTATTGAGCAGTAATTGGTTAACTATATACAGCACAAAGGTCTCTGAAACAGCATTTTAATTGGGGACTCCCAAGGCCAAACAGCCTACCCCTGCTCCCAGGGATTATTGAGCAGTAATTGGTTAACTACATACAGCACAGAGGTCTCTGAAACAGCTTTTTAATTGGGGACTCCCGAAGCCACACTGTCTGTCCACTGCTCCCAGGGATTATTGAGCAGTAAATGGTTAACTATATACAGCACAGAGGACTCTGATGCAGCTTTTTAATTGTGGGTTCCCGGACCACACTGCCTGTCCCCTGCTCCCAGGGTTTATTGAGCAGTAAATGGTTAACTTTATACAGGCACAGAGGTCTCTGAAACAGCTTTTTAATTGGGGGCTCCCGAGTCCACACTGCCTGTCCCCTACTCCCAGGGATTATTGAGCAGTAAATGGTTAACTATACAGCACAGAGTATCTGAAACACCTTTTTAACTGGGAGCTCCCGAGGCCTCATTGCCTGACCCCTGCTCCCAGGGATTATTGAGCAGTAAATGGTTAAATACGTACAGCACAGAGGTCTCTGAAACAGCCATTTAATTGCGGGCTCTTGAAGCCACACTGCCTTTCCCCTGCTGCCAGGGATTATTGGGAAGTAAATGGTTAACTGTATACAGCACAGAGGTCTCCCAAACAGCTTTTTCATTGGGTGCTGCGAGGCCACACTGCCTGTCCCCTGCTCCCAGGGATTATTGAGCAGTAAATGGTTAACTATATACAGCACAGACGTCTCTGAAACAGCTTTTTAATTGGGGGCTCCCGGACCACACTGCCTGTCCCCTGCTCCCAGGAATTATTGAGCAGTAAATGGTTAACTATATACAGCACAGAGTATCTGAAACAGCTTTTTAATTGGGGGCTCCCGAGGCCACACTGCCTGTCCCCTGCTCCCAGGAATTATTGAGAAGTAAATGGTTAATTACATACAGCACAGAGTTCTCTGAAACATCTTTTTAATTGATGACTCCCAAGGCCAAACTGCCTGTCCCCTGCTCCCAGGGATTATTGAGCAGTAAATGCTTAACTATATACAGCACAGAGGTCTCTGAAACAGCTTTTTAATTGGGGTCTCCCAGACCACACTGCCTGTCCCCTGCTCCCAGGGATTATTGAGAAGTAAATGGTTAATTATGTACAGCACAGAGGTCTCTGAAACATCTTTTTAATTGGGGGCTCACGAGGCCACACTGCCTGTCCACTGCTCCTCGGGATTATTGAGCAGTAAATGGTTAACTATATTCAGGCACAGAAGTCTCTGAAACAGCTTTTTAATTGGGGGCTCCCGAGGCCACACTGCCTGTCCCCTGCTCCCATCGATTATTGAGCAGTAAATGGTTAGCTATATACAGCACAGAGTATCTGAAACACCTTTTTAACTGGGGGCTCCCGAGGCCACACTGCCTGTCCCCTGCTCCCAGGGATTATTGGGATGTAAATGGTTAACTACGTACAGCACAGAGGTCTCTGAAACAACTTTTTTACATGGGCTCCCGAGGCCACACTGCCTGACCCCTGCTCCCAGGGATTATTGAGCAGTAAATGGTTAACTATATACAGCACAGAGGCCTCTGAAACAGCTTTTTAATTGGGGGCTCCCGAGGCCACACTGCCTGTCCCCTGCTCCCAGGGATTATTGAGCAGTAAATGGTTAACTATATACAGCACAGAGGTATCTGAAACACCTTTTTTACTGGGGGCTCCCGAGGCCACACTGCCTATCCCCTGCTCCCAGGGATTATTGAGCAGTAAATGGTTAACTATATACAGCACATAGGTCTCTAAAAGAGCTTTTTAATTGGGGGCTCTCGAGACCACACTGCCTGACCCCTGCTCCCACGGATTATTGAGCACTAAATGGGTAACTATGTACAGCACAGAGGACTCTGAAACAGCTTTTTAATTGGGGGCTCCCAAGGCCACACTGCCTGTCCCCTGCTCCCAGGGATTATTGAGCAGTAAATGGTTAACTGTATACAGCACAGAGATCTCGGAAACAGCTTTTTAATTGAGGTCTCCCGAGGCCAACCTGCCTGTCCCCTTCTCCCAGGGATTATTGAGAAGTAAATGGATAACTCTGTACAGCACAGAGGTCTCTGAAACAGCTTTTTAATTGGGGTCTCCCAGACCACACTGCCTGTCCCCTGCTCCCAGGGATTATTGAGCAGTGAATGTCTAACAATATACAGCACAAAGGTCTCTGAAACAGCTTTTTAATTGGGGGCTCCCAAGACCAAACTGCCTGTCCCCTGCTCCGAGGGATTATTGAGCAGTAAATGGTTAACTATATACAGGAACAGAGGTCTCTGAAACAGCTTTTTAATTGGGGGCTCCCGAGGCCACACTGCCTGTACCCTGCTCCCAGGGATTATTGGGAAGTAAATGGTTAACTACGTACAGCACAGAGGTCTCTCAAACAACTTTTTAACTGGGGGCTCCCGAGGCCACACTGCCTGACCCCTGCTCCCAGGGATTATTGAGCAGTAAATGGTTAACTATATACATCACAGAGGTCTCTGAAACAGCTTTTTAATTGGGGGCTCCCGGACCACACTGCCTGTCCCCTGCTCCCAGGGATTATTGAGCAGTATATGGTTAACTATATACAGGCACAAAGATCTCTGAAACAGCTTTTTAATTGGTGACTCCCAAGGCCAAACTGCCTGTCCCCTGCTCCCAGGGATTATTGAGCAGTAAATGCTTAACTATATACAGCACAGAGGTCTCTGAAACATCTTTTTAATTGGGGTCTCCCAGACCACACTGCCTGTCCCCTGCTCCGAGGGATTATTGAGCAGTAAATGGTTAACTATATACAGCACAGAGGTTTCTGAAACAGCTTTTTAATTGGGGGCTCCCGAGGCCACACTGCCTGTCCCCTGCGCCCAGGGATAATTGAGCAGTAAATGTTTAATTATATACAGCACAGAGGTCTCTGAAACAGCTTCTTAATTGGGAGCTTTCGAGGCCACACTGCCTGTACCCTGCTCCCAGGGATTATTCAGCAGTTAATAGTTAATTATATACAGCACAGAGGTCTCTGAAACAGCTTTTTAATTGGGGGTTCCTGAGGCCACACTGCCTGACCCCTGCTCCCAGGGATTATTGAGCAGTAAATGGTTAACTATATACAGCACAGAGGTCTCTGAAACTGCTTTTTAATTGGGGGCTCCCGGAGCCACACTGCCTGTCCCCTGCTCCCAGGGATTATTGAGCAGTAAATGGTTAACTATATACAGCACAGAGGACTCTGAAACAGCTTGTTAATTGGGGGCTCCCGAGGCCACACTGCCTGTCCCCTGCTCCCAGGGATTATTGAGCAGTAAATGGTTAACTATATACAGCACAGAGGTATCTGAAACACCTTTTTAACTGGGGGCTCCCGAGGCCACACTGCCTATCCACTGCTCCCAGGGATTATTGAGCAGTAAATGGTTAACTATATACAGCACATAGGTCTCTAAAAGAGCTTTTTAATTGGGGGCTCTCGAGACCACACTGCCTGACCCCTGCTCCCACGGATTATTGAGCAGTAAATGGGTAACAATATACAGCACAGAGGTCTCTGAAACAGCTTTTTAATTGGGGGCTCCCAAGGCCAAACTGCCTGTCCCCTGCTCCGAGGGATTATTGAGCAGTAACTGGTTAACTATATACAGGAACAGAGGTCTCTGAAACAGCTTTTTAATTGGGGGCTCCCGATGCCACACTGCCTGTACCCTGCTCCCAGGGATTATTGAGAAGTAAATGGTTAATTATATACAGCACAGAGGTCTCTGAAACAGCTTTTTAATTGGGGGCTCCAGAGGCCACACTGCCTGTCCCCTGCTCCGAGGGATTAGTGAGAAGTAAATGGTTAATTATATACAGCACAGAGGTCTCTGAAACAGCTTTTTAATTGGGGGCTCCCAAGGCCTCACTGGCTGTCCACTGCTCCCAGGGATTATTGGGAAGTACACGGTTAACTATATACAGCACAGAGGCCTCTGAAACAGCTTTTTAATTGGGGGCTCCCGAGGCCTCACTGCCTGTCCCCTGCTCCCAGGGATTATTGAGCAATAAATGGTTAACTATATACAGGCACAGAGGTCTCTGAAACAGCTTTTTAATTCTGGGCACCCGAGGCCGAACTGCCTGTCCCCTGCTCCCAGGGATTATTGAGCAGTAAATGGTTAACTATATACAGCACAGAGGTCTCAGAAACCCCTTTTAACTGTGTGCTCCCGAGGCCACGCTGCCTGTCCCCTGCTCCCAGGGATTATTGACCAGTAAATGGTTAACTATATACAGCACATAGGTCTCTGAAACAGCTTTTTAATTGGGGGCTCTCGAGACCACACTGCCTGACCCCTGCTCCCACGGATTATTGAGCAGTAAATGGGTAACTATGTTCAGCACAGAGGTCTCTGAAACAGCCTTTTAATTGGGGGCTCCCGAGGCCACACTGCCTGTCCCCTGCTCCCAGGGATTATTGAGAAGTAAATGGTTAACTCTGTACAGCACAGAGGTCTCTGAAACAGCCATTTAATTGAGGGCTCTTGAAGCCACACTGCCTTTCCCCTGCTGCCAGGGATTATTGGGAAGTAAATGGTTAACTTTATACAGCACAGAGGTCTCCCAAACAGCTTTTTCATTGGGTGCTGCGAGGACACACTGCCTTTCCCCTGCTCCAAGGGATTATTGAGCAGTAAATGGTTAACTATATACACGCGCAGTGTTCTCTGACACAGCATTTTAATTGGGGGCTCCCGAGGCCTCACTGCATGTCCCCTGCTCCCAGGGATTATTGAGAAGTAAATGGTTAATTACATACAGCACAGAGTTCTCTGAAACAGCTTTTTAATTGGGGGCCCCCGAGGCCACACTGCCTGTCCCCTGCTCCCAGTGATTATTGAGCAGTATATGGTTAACTATATACAGGCACAAAGGTCTCTGAAACAGCTTTTTAATTGGTGGCACCCAAGGCCAAACTGCCTGTCCCCTGCTCCCAGGGATTATTGAGCAGTAAATGCTTAACTATATACAGCACAGAGGTCTCTGAAACAGCTTTTTAATTGGTGTCTCCCAGACCACACTGCCTGTCCCCTGCTCCGAGGGATTATTGAGCAGTAAATGGTTAACTATATACAGGCACAGAGGTCTCTGAAACAACATTTTAATTGGGTGCTCCCGGAGCCACACTGCCTGTCCCCTGCTCCCAGGGATTATTGAGCAGTAAATGGTTAACTATATACAGCACAGAGGTATCTGAAACACCTTTTTAACTGGAGGCTCCCGAGGCCACACTGCCTGTCCCCTGCTCCCAGGGATTATTGAGCAGTAAATGGTTAACTATATACAGCACATAGGTCTCCCAAACAGCTTTTTAATTGGGGGCTCTCGAGACCACACTGCCTGACCCCTGCTCCCACGGATTATTGAGCAGTAAATGGGTAACTATGTACAGCACAGAGGACTCTGAAACAGCCTTTTAATTGGGGGCTCCCGAGGCCACACTGCCTGTCCCCTGCTCCCAGGTATTATTGAGCAGTAAATGGTTAACTGTATACAGCACAGAGATCTCGGAAACAGCTTTTTAATTGGGGGCTCCCGAGGCCAACCTGCCTGTCCCCTGCTCCCAGGGATTATTGAGAAGTAAATGGATAACTCTGTACAGCACAGACGTCTCTGAAACAGCTTTTTAATTGGGGTCTCCAAGACCACACTGCCTGTCCCCTGCTCCGAGGGATTATTGAGCAGTAAATGGTTAACCATATACAGCACAGAGGTCTCTGAAACAGCTTTTTAATTGGGGGCTCCCGAGGCCACACTGCCTGTCCCCTGCTCCCAGGGATTAGTGAGAAGTAAATGGTTAATTAAATACAGCACAGAAGTCTCTGAAACAGCTTTTTAATTGGGGGCTCCCAAGGCCTCACTGGCTGTCCCCTGCTCCCAGGGATTATTGAGCAGTAAATGGTTAACTATATACACGCGCAGTGTTCTCTGACACAGCATTTTAATTGGGGGCTCCCGGACCACACTGCCTGTCCCCTGCTCCTAGGGATTATTGAGCAGTAAATGGTTAACTATATAAGCACAGAGGTCTCTGAAACAGCTTTTTAATTGGGGGCTCCCGAGGCCACACTGCCTGTTCCCTGCTCCGAGGGATTATTGAGAAGTAAATGGTTAATTACATACAGCACAGAGTTCTCTGAAACAGCTTTTTAATTGGGGGCCCCCGAGGCCACACTGCCTGTCCCCTGCTCCTAGGGATTATTGAGCAGTATATGGTTAACTATATACAGGCACAAAGGTCTCTGAAACAGCTTTTTAATTGGTGACACCCAAGGCCAAACTGCCTGTCCCCTGCTCCCAGGGATTATTGAGCAGTAAATGCTTAACTAGATACAGCACAGAGGTCTCTGAAACAGCTTTTTAATTGGGGTCTCCCAGACCACACTGCCTGTCCCCTGCTCCGACGGATTATTGAGCAGTAAATGGTTAACTATATACAGCACAGAGGTCTCTGAAACAGCTTTTTAATTGGGGGCTCCCAAGGCCTCACTGGCTGTCCCCTGCTCCCAGGGATTATTGGGAAGTACACGGTTAACTATATACAGCATAGAGGCCTCTGAAACAGCTTTTTAATTGGGGGCTCCCGAGGCCGCCCTGCCTGTCCCCTGCTCCCAGGGATTATTGAGCAGTAAATGGTTAACGATATACAGCACAGAGGTCTCTGAAACCCCTTTTTAACTGTGTGCTCCCGAGGCCAACCTGCCTGTCCCCTGCTCGCAGGGATTATTGAGAAGTAAATGGATAACTCTGTACAGCACAGAGGTCTCTGAAACAGCTTTTTAAATGCGTGCTCCCGGACCACACTGCTTATCCTTTGCTCCCAGGGATTATTGAGCAGTAAATGGTTAACTATATACAGGCGCAGAGGTCACTGAAACAGCTTTTTAATTGGGGGCTCCCGAGGACACGCTGCCTGTCCCCTGCTTCCAGGGATTATTGAGCAGTAATTGGTTAACTATATACAGGCACAAATGTCTCTGAAACAGCTTTTTAATTGGGGACTCCCAAGGCCAAACAGCCTACGCCTGCTCCCAGGGATTATTGAGCAGTAATTGGTTAACTATATACAGCACAGAGGCCACTGAAACAGTTTTTTTAATTGGCGGCTCCCGAGGCCACACTGCCTGTCCCCTGCTCCCAGGGATTAGTGAGAAGTAAATGGTTAATTATATACAGCACAGAGGTCTCTGAAACAGCTTTTTAATTGGGAGCTCCCAAGGCCTCACTGGCTGTCCCCTGCTCCCAGGGATTATTGGGAAGTACACGGTTAACTATATACAGCATAGAGGCCTCTGAAACAGCTTTTTAATTGGGGGCTCCCGAGGCCACCCTGCCTGTCCCCTGCTCCCAGGGATTATTGAGCAGTAAATGGTTAACTATATACAGCACAGAGGTCTCTGAAACTCCTTTTTAACTGTGTGCTCCCGAGACCACGCTGCCTGTCCCCTGCTCCCAGGGATTATTGAGCAGTACATGGTTAACTATATCCAGGCACAGAGGTCTCTGAAACAGCATTTTAATTGGGGGCTACCGAGGCCACACTGCCTGTCCCCTGCTCGCAGGGATTATTGAGAAGTAAATGGATAACTCTGTACAGCACAGAGGTCTCTGAAACAGCTTTTTAATTGGGAGCTCCCGAGGCCAACCTGCCTGTCCCCTGCTCCCAGGGATTATTGAGCAGTAAATGGTTAACTATATACAGCACAGAGGTCTCTGAAACAGCTTTTTAATTGGGGGCTCCCGAGGCCACACTGCCTGTCCCCTGCTCCCAGGGATTATTGAGCAGTAAATGGTTAACTATATACAGCACAGAGGTCTCTGAAACAGCTTTTTAATTGGGGGCACCCGAGGCTACACTGCCTGTCCCCTGCTCCGAAGGATTATTGAGCAGTAAATGGTTAACTATATCCAGCAAAGAGGTCTCTGAAACAGCTTTTTAAATGGGTGCTCCCGGACCACACTGCCTGCCCCTTGCTACCAGGGATTATTGAGCAGTAAATGGTTAAATATATACAGGCGCAGAGGTCACTGAAACAGCTTTTTAATTGGGGGCTCCCGAGGCCACTCTGCCTGTCCCCTGCTTCCAGGGATTATTGAGCAGTAATTGGTTAACTATATACAGGCACAAATGTCTCTGAAACAGCTTTTTAATTGGGGACTCCCAAGGCCAAACAGCCTACCCCTGCTCCCAGGGATTATTGAGCAGTAAATGGTTAACTAGATACAGCACAGAGTATCTGAAACAGCTTTTTAATTGGGGCTCCCGAGGCCACGCTGCCTGTCCCCTGCTCCCAGGGATTATTGAGCAGTAATTGGTTAACTATATACAGCACAGAGGCCACTGAAACAGCTTTTTTAATTGGCGGCTCCCGAGGCCACACTGTCTGTCCCCTGCTCCCATGGATTATTGAGCAGTAAATGATTATCTATATATAGCACAGAGGTCTCTGAAACAGCTTTTTATGGGGAGCTCCCGAGGCCTCACTGCCTGTCCCCTGCTCCCAGGGATTATTGAGCAGTAAATGGTTAAATACGTACAGCATAGAGGTCTCTGACACAGCCATTTAATTGGGGGCTCCTGAAACCACACTGCCTTTCCCCTGCTGCCAGGGATTATTGGGAAGTAAATGGTTAACTGTATACAGCACAGAGGTCTCCCAAACAGCTTTTTCATTGGGTGCTGCGAGGCCACACTGCCTGTCCCCTCGTCCAAGGGATTATTGAGCAGTAAATGGTTAACTATATACACGCGCAGTGTTCTCTGACACAGCATTTTAATTGGGGGCTCCCGGACCACACTGCCTGTCCCCTGCTCCCAGGGATTATTGAGCAGTAAATGGTTAACTATATACTGCACAGAGTATCTGAAACAGCTTTTTAATTGGGGGCTCCCGAGGCCACACTGCCTGTCCCATGCTCCCAGGGATTATTGAGCAGTAAATGGTTAACTATATACAGCACAGAGGTCTCTGAAGCAGCTTTTTAATTGGGGGCTCCCGAGGCCACACTGCCTGTCCCCTGCTCCCAGGGATTATTGAGCAGTAAATGGTTAACTATATAATGGCACAGAGGTCTCTGAAACAGCTTTTTAATTGGGGGCTTCCGAGGCCAAACTGCCTTCCCCCTGCTTCCAGGGATTATTGAGCAGTAAATGGTTAACTATGTACAGGCACAGAGGTCTCTGAAACAGCTTTTTAATTGGAGACTCCCGAAGCCACACTGTCTGCCCCCTGCTCCCAGGGATTATTGAGCAGTAAATGGTTAACTAATACAGGCACAGAGGTCTCTGAAACAGCTTTTTAATTGGGGGCTCCGGAGGCCACACTGTCTGTCCCCTGCTCCCAGGGATTATTGAGCAGTAAATGATTAACTATATACAGCACAGAGGTCTCTGAAACAGCGTTTTAATTGGGGTCTCCCGGACTACACTGCCTGTCCCCTGCTCCCAGGGATTATTGAGAAGCAAATGGTTAACTATATACTGCTCAGAGGTCTCTGAAACAGCTTTTTAATTGGGGGCTCCCGGACTACACTGCCTGTCCCCTGCTCCCAGGGATTATTGAGCAGTAAATAGTTAATTATATACAGCACAGAGGTCTCTGAAACAGCTTTTTAATTGGGGGCTCCCGAGCCCACACTGCCTGTCCCCTGCTCCCATCGATTATTGAGCAGTAAATGGTTAACTATATACAGCACAGAGTATCTGAAACACCTTTTTAACTGGGGGCTCCCGAGGCCACACTGCCCGTCCCCTGCTCCCAGTGATTATTGAGCAGTAAATGGTTAACCTTGTACAGCACAGATGTCTCTGAAACAGCCTTTTAATTGGGGGCTCCCGAGGCCACACTGCCTGTACCCTGCTCCCAGGGATTATTGGGAAGTAAATGGTTAACTATATACAGGCGCAGAGGTCACTGAAACAGCTTTTTAATTGGAGGCTCCCGGGGCCACGCTGCCTGACCCTTGCTCTCAGGGATTATTGAGCAGTAAATGGTTAACTATATACAGGCACAGAGGTCTCTGAAACAGCTTTTTAATTGGGGGCTCCCGTAACCACACTGCCTGTCCCCTGCTCCCAGGGATTATTGAGCTGTAAATGGTTAACTATATACAGCACAGAAGTCTCTGAAACAGCCTTTTAATTGGGGCTCCCGAGGCCACACTGCCTGTCCCCTGCTCCCAGGGATTATTGAGCAGTAAATGGTTAACTATATACAGCACAGAGCATCTGAAACAGCTTTTTAATTGGGGACTCCCAAGGCCACACTGCCTGTCCCCTGCTCCCAGGGATTATAGAGCAGTAAATGGTTAACTATATACAGACGCAGAGATCACTGAAACAGCTTTTTAATTGGGGGCTCCCGAGGCCACACTGCCTGTCCCCTGCTCCCAGGGATTATTGAGAAGTAAATGGTTAATTATATACAGCACAGAGGTCTCTGAAACAGCTTTTTAATTGGGGGCTCCCAAGGCCTCACTGGCTGTCCCCTGCTCCCAGGGATTATTGGAAAGTACACGGTTAACTATATACAGCATAGAAGTCTCTGAAACAGCTTTTTAATTGGGGGCACCCGAATCCAAACTACCTGTTTCCTGCTCCCAGGGATTATTGGGACGGACACGGTTAACTATATACAGCATAGAGGTCTCTGAAACAGCTTTTTAATTGGGGGCTCCCGAGGCCAAACTGCCTTCCCCCTGCTTCCAGGGATTATTGAGCAGTAATTGGTTAACTATATACAGGACAGAGGTCTCTGAAACAGCTTTTTAATTGGGGGCTCCCGAGGCCACACTGTCTGTCCCCTGCTCCCAGGGATTATTGAGCAGTAAATGGTTAACTACATATAGCACAGAGGTCTCTGAAACAGTTTTATAATTGGGGGCCCCCGAGGCCAAACTGCCTGTCCCCTGCTCCCAGGGATTATTGAGCAGTAAATGGTTCACTATATACACCACAGAGGTCACTGAAACAGCTTTTTAATTGGGGGCTCCCGGAGCCACACTGCCTGTCTCCTGCTCCCAGGGATTATTGAGCAGTAAATGGTTAAATACGTACAGCACAGAGGTCTCTGAAACAGCTTTTTAATTGGCGGCTCCCGAGGCCACACTGCCTGACCCCTGCTCCCAGTGTTTATTCAGCAGTAAATGGTTAACCTTGTACAGCACAGATGTCTCTGAAACAGCCTTTTAATTGGGGGCTCCCGAGGCCACACTGCCTGTCCCCTACTCACAGGGATTATTGGGAAGTAAATGGTTGACTGTATACAGCACAGAGGTCTCCCAAACAGCTTTTTCATTGGGTGCTGCGAGGCCACACTGCCTGTCCCCTGCTCCCAGGGATTATTGAGCAGTAAATGGTTAACTATATACAGCACAGAGGTATCTGAAACAGCTTTTTAATTGGGGGCTCCCGGACCACACTGCCTGTCCCTGCTCCCAGGGATTATTGAGCAGTAAATGGTTAACGATATACTGCACAGAGGTCACTGAAACAGCTTTTTAATTGGGGGCGCCTGAGGCCACGCTGCCTGTACCCTGCTCCCAGGGATTATTGAGTAGTAAATGGTTAACTCTATACAGGCACAGAGGTCTCTGAAACAGCTTTTTAATTGGGGGCTCCCGGACCTCACTGCCTGTCTCTGCTCCCAGGGATAATTGAGCAGTAAATGGTTAACTATATACAGCACAGAGTATCTGAAACAGCTTTTTAATTGGTGACTCACAAGGCCAAACTGCCTGTCCCCTGCTCCCAGGGATTATTGAGCAGGAAATGGTTAACTATATAATGCACAGTGGCCTCTGAAACAGCTTTTTAATTGGGGGCTCCCCAGGCCACACTGCCTGTCCCCTGCTCCCAGGGATTGTTGAGCAGTAAATGGTTAACTATATACAGCTCAGAGGTCACTGATTCAGCTTTTTAATTGGGGGCTCCCAGAGCCACACTGCCTGTCCCCTGCTCCGAAGGATTATTGAGCAGTAAATGGTTAACTATAAAATGCACAGAGGCCTCTGAAACAGGTTTTTAATTGGGGGCTCCCAAGGCCACACTGCCTGTCCCCTGCTCCCAGGGATTATTGAGCAGTAAATGGTTAACTGTATACAGCACAGAGATCTCGGAAACAGCTTTTTAATTGGGGGATCCCGAGGCCAACCTGCCTGCCCCCTTCTCCCAGGGATTATTGAGAAGTAAGTGGATAACTCTGTACAGTACAGAGGTCTCTGAAACAGCTTTTTAATTGGGGGCTCCCGGAGCCACACTGCCTGTCCCCTGCTCCGAAGGATTAATGAGCTGTAAATGGTTAACTATATACATCACAGAGGTCTCTGAAACAGCTTTTTAATTGGGGGGCTCCCGAGGCAAACCTGCCTGCCCCCTTCTCCCAGTGATTATTGAGAAGTAAATGGATAACTCTGTACAGTACAGAGGTCTCAGAAACAGCTTTTTAATTGGGAGCACCCGAGACTACACTGCCTGTCCCCTGCTCCGAGGGATTATTGAGCAGTAAATGGTTAACTATATACATCACAGAGGTCTCTGAAACAGCTTTTTAATTGGGGGGCTCCCGAGGCAAACCTGCCTGCCCCCTTCTCCCAGGGATTATTGAGAAGTAAATGGATAACTCTGTACAGTACAGAGGTCTCAGAAACAGCTTTTTAATTGGGAGCACCCGAGACTACACTGCCTGTCCCCTGCTCCGAGGGATTATTGAGCAGTAAATGGTTAACTATATACAGCAAAGAGGTCTCTGAAACAGCTTTTTAAATGGGGGCTCCCGAGGCCACACTGCCTGTGCCCTGCTCGCAGGGATTATTGAGGAGTAAATGGTTAATTATATACAGCACAGAGGTCTCTGAAACAGCTTTTTAATTGGGAGCTCCCGGACCACACTGCCTGTCCCCTGCTCCCAGGGATTATTGAGGAGTAAATGGTTAATTATATACAGCACAGAAGTCTCTGAAACAGCCTTTTAATTGGGGCTCCCGAGGCCACACTGCCTGTCCCCTCCTCCCAGAGATTATTGAGCAGTAAATGGTTAACTATGTACAGGCACAGATGTCTCTGAAACAGCTTTTTAATTGGGGGCTCCCGAGGCCACACTGCCTGTACCCTGCTCCCAGGGATTATTGAGCAGTAAATGGTTAACTATATACAGCACAGAGGTCTCTGAAACACCTTTTTAACTGGGGGCTCCCGAGGCCACACTGCCTGTCCCCTGCTCCCAGGGATTATTGAGCAGTAAATGGTTAACTATATACAGCACAGAGTATCTGAAACAGCTTTTTAATTGGGGGCTCCCGAGGCCACACTGCCTGTCCCCTGCTCCCAGGGATTATTGAGCAGTAAATGGTTAACTATATACAGCACAGAGTATCTGAAACAGCTTTTTAATTGGGGGCCCCTGAGGCCAAACTGCCTGTCCCCTGCTCCCAGGGATTATTGAGCAGTAAATGGTTAACTATATACAGGCACAAAGGTCTCTGAAACAGCTTTTTAATTGGTGACTCATAAGGCCAAACTGCCTGTCCCCTGCTCCCCGGGATTATTGAGCAGTAAATGGTTAACTATATAATGCACAGTGGCCTCTGAAACAGCTTTTTAATTGGGGGCTCCCCAGGCCACACTGCCTGTCCCCTGCTCCCAGGGATTGTTGAGCAGTAAATGGTTAACTATATACAGCACAGAGGTCACTGATTCAGCTTTTTAATTGGGGGCTCCCAGAGCCACACTGCCTGTCCCATGCTCCGAAGGATTATTGAGCAGTAAATGGTTAACTACAAAATGCACAGAGGCCTCTGAAACAGCTTTTTAATTGGGGGCTCCCAAGGCCACACTGCCTGTCCCCTGCTCCCAGGGATTATTGAGCAGTAAATGGTTAACTGTATACAGCACAGAGATCTCGGAAACAGCTTTTTAATTGGGGGATCCCGAGGCCAACCTGCCTGCCCCCTTCTCCCAGGGATTATTGAGAAGTAAATGGATAACTCTGTACAGTACAGAGGTCTCTGAAACAGCTTTTTAATTGGGAGCACCCGAGGCTACACTGCCTGTCCCCTGCTCCGAAGGATTAATGAGCAGTAAATGGTTAACTATATACAGCAAAGAGGTCTCTGAAACAGCTTTTTAAATGGGTGCTCCCGGACCACACTGCCTGTCCCTTGCTCCCAGGGATTATTGAGCAGTAAATGGTTAACTATATACAGCACAGAGGTCTCTGAAACAGCTTTTAATTTGGGGGCTCCCGAGGCCACACTGCCTGTGCCCTGCTCCCAGGGATTATTGAGAAGTAAATGGTTAACTATATACAGGCACAGAGGTCACTGAAACAGCTTTTTAATTGGAGGCACCCGAGGCCACGCTGCCTGTCCCCTGCTCTCAGGGATTATTGAGCAGTAAATGGTTAACTATATACAGGCACAGAGGTCTCTGAAACAGATTTTTAATTGCGGGCTCCCATAACCACACTGCCTGTCCCCTGCTCCCAGGGATTATTGAGCAGTAAATGGTTAACTATATACAGCACAGAGGTCTCTGAAACAGCTTTTTAATTGGGAGCTTCCGGACCACACTGCCTGTCCCCTGCTCAGAGGGATTATTGAGCAGTAAATGGTTAATTATATACAGCACAGAAGTCTCTGAAACAGCCTTTTAATTGGGGCTCCCGAGGCCACACTGCCTGTCCCCTCCTCCCAGGGATTATTGAGCAGTAAATGGTTAACTATATACAGGCACAGATGTCTCTGAAACAGCTTTTTAATTGGGGGCTCCCGAGGCCTCACTGCCTGTCCCCTGCTCCCAGGGATTATTGAGCAGTAAATGGTTAACTATATACAGCACAGAGGTCTCTGAAACACCTTTTTAACTGGGGGCTCCCGAGGCCACACTGCCTGTCCCCTGCTCCCAAGGATTATTGAGCAGTAAATGGTTAACTATATACAGCACGGAGTATCTGAAACAGCTTCTTAATTGGGGGCCCCTGAGGCCAAACTGCCTGTCCCCTGCTCCCAGGGATTATTGAGCAGTAAATGGTTAACTATATACAGGCACAAAGGTCTCTGAAACAGCTTTTTAATTGGTGACTCATAAGGCCAAACTGCCTGTCCCCTGCTCCCAGGGACTATTGAGCAGTAAATGGTTAACTATACAATGCACAGTGGCCTCTGAAACAGCTTTTTAATTGGAGGCTCCCCAGGCCACACTGCCTGTCCCCTGCTCCCAGGGATTGTTGAGCAGTAAATGGTTAACTATATACTGCACAGAGGTCACTGATTCAGCTTTTTAATTGGGGGCTCCCGAGGCCACACTGCCTGACCCCTGCTCCCAGGGATTATTGAGCAGTAAATGGTTAGCTATATACAGCACAGAGGTCACTGAAACAGCTTTTTAACTGGGGGCTCCCGAGGCCACACTGCCTGACCCCTGCTCCCAGGGATTATTGAGCAGTAAATGGTTAACTCTGTACAGCACAGAGGTCTCGGAAACAGTTTTTTAATTGGGGGCACCCGAGGCTACACTGCCTGTCCCCTGCTCCGAAGGATTATTGAGCAGTAAATGGTTAACTATATACAGGCGCAGAAGTCTCTGAAACAGCTTTTTAAATGGGTGCTCCCGGACCACACTGCCTGTCCCTTTCTCCCAGGGATTATTGAGCAGTAAATGGTTAACTATATGCAGGCGCAGAGGTCACTGAAACAGCTTTTTAATTGGGAGCTCCCGAGGCCACACTGCCTGACCCTTGCTCTCAGGGATTATTGAGCAGTAAATGGTTAACTATATACAGGCACAGATGTCTCTGAAACAGCTTTTTAATTGGGGGCTCCCGAGGCCACACTGCCTGTCCCCTGCTCCCAGGGATTATTGAGCAGTAAATGGTTAACTATATACAGCACAGAGGTCTCTTAAACAGCCTTTTAATTGGGGGCTCCCTTGGCCACACTGCCTGTCCCCTGCTCCAAGGGATTATTGAGCAGTAAATGGTTAACTCTATACAGGCACAGAGGTCTCCGAAACAGCTTTTTAATTGGGGGCTCCCGTGGCCACACTGCCTGACCCCTGTTCCCAGGGATTGCTGAGCAGTAAATGGTTAACTCTATACAGGCACAGAGATGTCTGAAACAGCTTTTTAATTGGGGGCTCCCGAGGCCAACCTGCCTGTCCCTTCTCCCAGGGATTATTGAGCAGTAAATGGTTAACTGTATAGAGGCGCAGAGATCACTGAAACAGCTTTTTAATTGGGGCTCCCAGACCACACTGCCTGTCCCCTGCTCCCAGGAATTATTGAGAAGTAAATGGTTAATTATATACAGCACAGAGGTCTCTGAAACAGCTTTTTAATTGGGGTCTCCCAAGGCCTCACTGGCTGTCCCCCGCTGCCAGGGGTTATTGAGAAGTAAATGGTTAACTATATACAGGCACAGAGGTCTCTGAAACAGCTTTTTAATTGGGAGCTCCCGAGGCCACACTGCCTGTCCCCTGCTCCCAGGGATTATTGGGAAGTACACGGTTAACTATATACAGCACAGAGGTCTCTGAAACAGCTTTTTAATTGGGGACTCCCGGAGCCACACTGCCTGTCCCCTGCTCCCACGAATTATTGAGCAATAATTGGTTAACTATATACAGCACAGAGGCCTCTGAAACAGTTTTTTTAATTGGGGGCTCCCGAAGCCACACTGCCTGTCCCCTGCTCCCAGGGATTATTGAGCAGTAAATGGTTAACTATATACAGCACAGAGGTCTCTGAAACACCTTTTTAACTGGGGGTCCCGAGGCCACACTGCCTGTCCCCTGCTCCCAGGGATTATTGAGCAGTAAATGGTTAACTATATACTGCATATATGTCTCTGAAACATCTTTTTAATTGGAGGCTCTCGAGACCACACTGCCTGTCCCCTGCAACCAGGGATTATTGAGCAGTAAATGGTGAACTATATACAGCACAGAGTATCTGAAACAGCTTTTTAATTGGGGGCTCCCGGAGCCACACAGCCTGTCCGCTGCTCCCAGGGATTATTGAGCAGTAAATGGTTAACTATGTACAGCACAGAAGTCTCTGAAACGGCCTTATAATTGGGGCTCGCGAGGCCACACTGCCTGTCCCCTGCTCCAAGGGATAATTGAGCAGTAAATGGTTAACTCTATACAGGCACAGAGGTCTCTGAAACAGCTTTTTAATTGGGGGCTCCCGAGGCCACACTGCCTGACCCCTGTTCCCAGGGATTGCTGAGCAGTAAATGGTTAACTCTATACAGGCACAGAGATGTCTGAAACAGCTTTTTAATTGGGGGCTCCCGAGGCCACACTGCCTGTCCCCTGCTCAGAGGGATTATTGAGCAGTAAATGGTTAACTATATACAGCACAGAGGTCTCTGAAACACCTTTTTAACTGGGGGCTCCCGAGGCCACACTGCCTGTCCCCTGCTCCCAGGGATTATTGAGCAGTAAATGGTTAACTATATACAGGCACAGAGGTCTCTGAAACAGCTTTTTAATTGGGAGCTCCCGAGGCCACACTGCCTGTCCCCTGCTCCCAGGGATTATTGGGAAGTACACGGTTCACTATATACAGCATAGAGGTGTCTGAAACAGCTTTTTAATTCGGGGCTCCCGAGGCCACACTGCCTGACCCTTGCTCTCAGGGATTATTGAGCAGTAAATGGTTAACTATATACAGCACAGAGGTCTCTGAAACAACCTTTTAATTGGGGGCTCCCGAGGCCACACTGCGTGTCCCCTGCTCCCAGGGATTATTGAGCAGTAAATGGTTAACTATGTACAGCACAGAAGTCTCTGAAACGGCCTTTTAATTGGGGCTCCCGAGGCCACACTGCCTGTCCCCTGCTCCAAGGGATTATTGAGCAGTAAATGGTTAACTCTATACAGGCACAGAGGTCTCTGAAACAGCTTTTTAATTGGGGGCTCCCGAGGCCACACTGCCTGACCCCTGTTCCCAGGGATTGCTGAGCAGTAAATGGTTAACTCTATACAGGCACAGAGATGTCTGAAACTGCTTTTTAATTGGGGGCTCCCGAGGCCAACCTGCCTGTCCCTTCTCCCAGGGATTATTGAGCAGTAAATGGTTAACTGTATACAGCACAGAGGCCTCTGAAACAGGTTTTTTAATTGGGGGCTCCCGAAGCCACACTGTCTGTCCCCTGCTCCCAGGGATTATTGAGCGGTAAATGATTAACTATATACAGCACAGAGGTCTCTGAAACAGCTTTTTAATTGGGAGCTGCCGGACCACACTGCCTGTCCCCTGCTCAGAGGCATTATTGAGCAGTAAATGGTTAACTATATACAGCACAGAGTATCTGAAACACCTTTTTAACTGGGGGCTCCCGAGGCCACACTGCCTGTCCGTTGCTCCCAGGGATTATTGAGCAGTAAATGGTTAACTATATACAGCACAGATTATCTGAAACACCTTTTTAACTGGGGACTCCCGAGGCCACACTGCCTGTCCCCTGCTCGCAGGGATTATTGAGCGGTAAATGGTTAACTATATACAGCAGAGAGCATCTGAAACAGCTTTTTAATTGGGGGCCCCCGAGGCCAAACTGCCTGTCCCCTGCTCCCAGGGATTGTTGAGCAGTAAATGGTTAAGTATATGCAGGACAGAGGCCTCTGAAGCAGCTTTTTAATTGGGGGCTCCCAAGGCTACACCGCCTGTCCCCTGCTCCCAGGGATTATTGAGCAGTAATTGGTTAACTATATACAGCACAGAGGCCTCTGAAACAGTTTTTTTAAATGGGGGCTCCCGAAGCCACACTATCTGTCCCCTGCTCCCAGGGATTATTGAGCAGTAAATGATTAACTATATACTGCACAGAGGTCTCTGAAACAGCTTTTTAATTGGGAGCTCCCGGACCACACTGCCTGTCCCCTGCTCAGAGGCATTATTGAGCAGTAAATGGTTAAGTATATGCAGGACAGAGGCCTCTGAAGCAGCTTTTTAATTGGGGGCTCCCAAGGCTACACCGCCTGTCCCCTGCTCCCAGGGATTATTGAGCAGTAAATGGTTAACTGTATACAGCACAGAGGTCTCTGAAACAGTTTTTTAATTGGGGGCGCCTGAGGCCACACTGCCTGTAAACTGCTCCGAAGGATTATTGAGCAGTAAATGGTTAACTATATACAGGCGCAGAGGTCACTGAAACAGCTTTTTAAATGGGTGCTCCCGGACCACACTGCCTGTCCCTTGCTCCCAGAGATTATTGAGCAGTAAATGGTTAACTTTATACAGGCGCAGAGGTCACTGAAACAGCTTTTTAATTGGGGGCTCCCGAGGCCACACTGCCTGACCCTTGCTCTCAGGGATTATTGAGCAGTAAATGGTTAACTATATACAGGCACAGAGGTCTCTGAAACAGCTTTTTAATTGGGGGCTCCCGAGCCCACACTGCCTGTCCCCTGCTCCCAGGGATTATTGAGCTGTAAATAGTTAACTATATACAGCACAGAAGTCTCTGAAACAGCCTTTTCATTGGGGCTCCGAGGCCACACTGCCTGTTCCCTGCTCCAAGGGATTATTGAGCAGTAAATGGTTAACTCTATACAGGCACAGAGGTCTCTGAAACAGCTTTTTAATTGGGGGCTCCCGAGGCCACACTGCCTGACCCCTGTTCCCAGGGATTGCTGAGCAGTAAATGGTTAACTCTATACAGGCACAGAGATGTCTGAAACAGCTTTTTAATTGGTGGCTCCCGAGGCCAACCTGCCTTTCTTTTCTCCCAGGGTTTATTGAGAAGTAAATGGTCAACTACATAAAGCACAGAGGACTCTGAAACAGCTTTTTAATTGAGGGCTCCCGGACCACACTGCCTGTCCCCTGCTCCCAGGGATTATTGAGAAGTAAATGGTTAATTATATACAGCACAGAGGTCTCTGAAACAGCTTTTTAATTGGGGGCTCGCAAGGCCACACTGCCTGTCCCCTGCTCCCAGGGATTATTGGGAAGTACACGGTTAACTATATACAGCATAGAGGTCTCTGAAACAGCTTTTTAATTGGGGACTCCCGAAGCCACACTGTCTGTCCCCTGCTCCCAGGGATTATTGAGCAGTACATGATTAACTATATACAGCACAGAGGTCCCTGAAACAGCTTTTTAATTGGGCGCTCCCGGTCCACACTGCCTGTCCCCTGCTCAGAGGGATTATTGAGCAGGAAATGGTTAACTTTATACAGCACAGAGTATCTGAAACACCTTTTTAACTTGGGGCTCCCGAGGCCACACTGCCTGTCCCCTGCTCCCAGGGTTTATTGAGCAGTAAATGGTTAACTGTATACAGCACAGAGTATCTGGAACACCTTTTTAATTGGGGGCTCCCGAGGCCACACTGCCTGTCCCCTGCTCCCAGGGATTATTGAGCAGTAAATGGTTAACTATATACAGCACAGAGGTCTCTGAAACAGCTTTTTAATTGGGGGCTCCCGAGGCCACACTGCCTGCCCCCTGCTCCCAGGGATTATTGAGCAGTAAATGGTTAACTATATACAGCACAGAGGTCTCTGAAACAGCTTTTTAATTGGGGGCTCCTGAGGCCACACTGCCTGTTCCCTGCTCCCAGGGATTATTGATAATTAAATGGTTAACCATATACAGCACAGAGGTCTCTGAATCAGCTTTTTAATTGGGGTTCTCGAGGCCACACTGCGTGACCACTGCTCCCAGGGATTATTGAGCAGTAAATGGTTAAATACCTACAGCACAGAGGTCTCTGAAACAGCTTTTTAATTGGGGGCTCACGGACCACACTGCCTGTCCCCTGCTCCCAGGGATTATTGAGCAGTAAATGGTTAACTATATACAGGCACAGAGGTCTCTGAAACAGCTTTTTAATTGGCGGCTCCCGAGGCCACACAGCCTGTCCCCTGCTCCCAGGGATTATTGAGCAGTAAATGGTTAACTATATACAGCAAAGAGGTCTCTGACACAGCATTTTAATTGGGGTCTCCCGGACCACACTGCCTGACCCCTGCTCCCAGGGATTATTGAGCAGTAAATGGTTAGCTATATACAGCACACAGGTCTCTGAAACAGCTTTTTAATTGGGCCCTCCCGAGGCCACCCTGCCTGCCCCCTGCTCCCAGGGATTATTGAGCAGTAAATGGTTAACCATATACAGCAAAGAAGTCTCTGAAACAGCTTTTTAATTTGGGGCTCACGGACCACACTGCCTGTCCCCTGCTCCCAGGCATTATTGAGAAGCAAATGGTTAACTATATACAGCACAGAGGTCTCTGAAACAGCTTTTTAATTGGGGGCTCCCGAGGCCACACTGCCTGTTCCCTGCTCCCAGGGATTATTGAGCAGTAAATGTTTAACTATATACAGCACAGAGGTCTCTGACACAGCATTTTAATTGGGGTCTCCCGGACCACACTGCCTGACCCCTGCTCCCAGGGATTATTGAGCAGTAAATGGTTAGCTATATACAGCACACAGGTCTCTGAAACAGCTTTTTAATTGGGGGCTCCCGAGGCCACCCTGCCTGCCCCCTGCTCCCAGGGATTATTGAGCAGTAAATGGTTAACCATATACAGCAAAGACGTCTCTGAAACAGCTTTTTAATTGGGGGCTCACGGACCACACTGCCTGTCCCCTGCTCCAAGGGACTATTGAGAAGTAAATGGATAACTATATACAGCACAGAAGTCTCTGAAACAGCTTTTTAATTGGGGGCTTCCGAGGCCACACTGCCTGCTCCCAGCTCCCAGGGATTATTGAGAAGTAAATGGTTAATTATATACTGCACAGAGGTCTCTGAAACAGCTTTTTAATTGTGGGCTCCCGGACCACACTGCCTGTCCCCTGCTCCCAGGGTTTATTGAGCAGTAAATGGTTAACTATATACAGGCACAGAGGTCTCTGAAACAGCTTTTTAATTGGGGCTCCCGAGGCCACACTGCCTGACCCCTGCTCCCAGGGATTATTGAGCAGTAAATGGTTAACCATATACAGCAAAGACGTCTCTGAAACAGCTTTTTAATTTGGGGCTCACGGACCACACTGCGTGTCCCCTGCTCCCAGGGATTATTGAGAAGCAAATGGTTAACTATATACAGCACAGAGGTCTCTGAAACAGCTTTTTAATTGCGGGCTCCCGAGGCCACACTGCCTATTCCCTGCTCTCAGGGATTATTGAGCAGTAAATGGTTAACTATATACAGCACAGAGGTCTCTGAAACAGCTTTTTAATTGGGGGTCTCCCGGACCACACTGCCTGACCCCTGCTCCCAGGGATTATTGAGCAGTAAATGGTTAGCTATATGCAGCACACAGGTCTCTGAAACAGCTTTTTAATTGGGGGCTCCCGAGGCCACCCTGCCTGCCCCCTGCTCCCAGGGATTACTGAGCAGTAAATGGTTAACCATATACAGCAAAGACGTCTCTGAAACAGCTTTTTAATTGGGGGCTCACGGACCACACTGCCTGTCCCCTGCTCCAAGGGACTATTGAGAAGTAAATGGTTAACTATATACAGCACAGAGGTCTCTGAAACAGCTTTTTAATTGGGGGCTTCCGAGGCCACACTGCCTGCTCCCTGCTCCCAGGGATTATTGAGAAGTAAATGGTTAATTATATACTGCACAGAGGTCTCTGAAACAGCTTTTTAATTGTGGGCTCCCGGACCACACTGCCTGTCCCCTGCTCCCAGGGTTTATTGAGCAGTAAATGGTTAACTATATACAGGCATAGAGGTCTCTGAAACAGCTTTTTAATTGGGGGCTCCCGAGTCCACACTGCCTATCCCCTACTCACAGGGATTATTGAGCAGTAAATGGTTAACTATATACAGCACAGAGTATCTGAAACACCTTTTTAACTGGGGGCTCCCGAGGCCACACTGCCTGACCCCTGCTCCCAGGGATTATTGAGCAGTCAATGGTTAAATACGTACAGCACAGAGGTCTCTGAAACAGCCATTTAATTGGGGGCTCCTGAGGCCACACTGCCTTTTCCCTGCTGCCAGGGATTATTGGGAAGTAAATGGTTAACTGTATACAGCACAGACGTCTCCCAAACAACTTTTTCATTGGGTGCTGAGAGGCCACACTGCCTGTCCCCTGCTCCAAGGGATTATTGAGCAGTAAATGGTTAACTATATACAGCACAGAGTATCTGAAACAGCTTTTTAATTGGGGGCTCCCGAGGCCACACTGCCTGTCCCCTGCTCCCAGGGATTATTGAGCAGTAAATGTTTAACCCTGTACAGCACAAAGGTCTCCCAAACAGCTTTTTCATTGGGGGCTCCCGAGGCCACACTGCCTGACCCCTGCTCCCAGGGATTATTGAGCAGTAAATGGTTAACTATATACAGGCACAGAGGTCACTGAAACAGCTTTTTAATTGGGGTCTCCCGGACCACCCTGCCTGTCCCCTGCTCCCAGGGATTATTGAGCAGTAAATGGTTAACTATATACAGCACAGAGGTCTCTGACACAGCATTTTAATTGGGGGCTCCCGGACCACACTGCCTGTCCCCTGCTCCCAGGGATTATTGAGCAGTAAATGGTTAACTATATACAGCACAGAGGTCTCTGACACAGCATTTTAATTGGGGGCTCCCGGACCACACTGCCTGTCCCCTGCTCCCAGGGATTATTGAGCAGTAAATGGTTAACTATATACAGCACAGAGTATCTGAAACAGCTTTTTAATTGGGGGTTCCCGAGGCCACACTGCCTGACCCCTGCTCCCAGGGATTATTGAGAAGTAAATGGTTAACTATATACTGCACAGAGGTCCCTGATTCAGCTTTTTAATTGGGGGCTCCCGAGGCCACACTGCCTGTCCCCTGCTCCCAGGGATTATTGAGCAGTAAATGTTTAACCCTGTACAGCACAGAGGTCTCCCAAACAGCTTTTTCATTGGGGGCTCCCGAGGCCACACTGCCTGTCCCCTGCTCCCAGGGATTATTGAGCAGTAAATGGTTAACTATATACTGGTGCAGTGGTCTCTGACACGGCATTTTAACTGGTGGGCCCCTGACCACACTGCCTGTCCCCTGCTCTCAGGCATTATTGAGCAGTAAATGGTTAAATATATACAGCACAGAGGTCTCTGAAACAGCTTTTTAATTCGGGGCTCCCGAGGCCAAACTGCCTGTCCCCTGCTCCCAGGGATTAGTGAGCAGTAATTGGTTAACTATATACAGCACAGAGGCCTCTGAAACAGTTTTTTTAAATGGGTGCTCCCGGACCACACAGCCTGTCCCCTGCTCCCAGGGATTATTGAGCAGTAAATGGTTAACTATATACAGGCGCAGAGGTCTCTGAAACAGCTTTTTAATTGGGAGCTCCCGAGGCCACACTGCCTGTCCCCTGCTCCCAGGGATTATTGAGCAGTAAATGGTTAACTATATACAGCACAGAGGTCTCTGAAACAGCTTTTTAATTGGGGGGATCCCGAGGCCACACTGCCTGCCCCCTGCTCCCAGGGATTATTGAGCAGTAAATGGTTAACTATATACAGCACAGAGGTCTCTGAAACAGCTTTTTAATTGGGGGCTCCTGAGGCCACACTGCCTGTTCCCTGCTCCCAGGGATTATTGATAATTAAATGGTTAACCATATACAGCACAGAGGTCTCTGAATCAGCTTTTTAATTGGGGTTCTCGAGGCCACACTGACTGTCCCCTGCTCCCAGGGATTATTGAGCAGTAAATGGTTAAATACGTACAGCACAGAGGTCTCTGAAACAGCTTTTTAATTGGCGGCTCCAGCGGCCACACAGCCTGTCCCCTGCTCCCAGGGATTATTGAGCAGTGAATGGTTAACTATATACAGCAAAGAGGTCTCTGACACAGCATTTTAATTGGGGTCTCCCGGACCACACTGCCTGACCCCTGCTCCCAGGGATTATTGAGCAGTAAATGGTTAGCTATATACAGCACAGAGTTCTCTGAAACAGCTTTTTAATTGGGGGCTCCCGAGGCCACACTGCCTGTTCCCTGCTCCCAGGGATTATTGAGCAGTAAATGGTTAGCTATATACAGCACAGAGGTCTCCGACACAGCATTTTAATTGGGGTCTCCCGGACCACACTGCCTGACCCCTGCTCCCAGGGATTATTGAGCAGTAAATGGTTAACTATATACAGCACACAGGTCTCTGAAACAGCTTTTTAATTGGGGGCTCCCGAGGCCACGTTGCCTGCCCCCTGCTCCCAGGGATTATTGAGCAGTAAATGGTTAACCATATACAGCAAAGACGTCTCTGAAACAGCTTTTTAATTGGGGGCTCACGGACCACACTGCCTGTCCCCTGCTCCAAGGGACTATTGAGAAGTAAATGGTTAACTATATACAGCACAGAGGTCTCTGAAACAGCTTTTTAATTGGGGGCTTCCGAGGCCACACTGCCCGCTCCCTGCTCCCAGGGATTATTGAGAAGTAAATGGTTAATTATATACTGCACAGTGGTCTCTGAAACAGCTTTTTAATTGTGGGCTCCCGGACCACACTGCCTGTCCCCTGCTCCCAGGGTTTATTGAGCAGTAAATGGTTAACTATATACAGGCACAGAGGTCTCTGAAACAGCTTTTTAATTGGGGGCTCCCGAGTCCACACTGCCTATCCCCTACTCCAAGGGATTATTGAGCAGTAAATGGTTAACTATATACAGCACAGAGTATCTGAAACACCTTTTTAACTGGGGGCTCCCGAGGCCACACTGGCTGACCCCTGCTCCCAGGGATTATTGAGCAGTAAATGGTTAACCATATACAGTAAAGACGTGTCTGAAATAGCTTTTTAATTTGGGGCTCACGGACCACACTGCGTGTCCCCTGCTCCCAGGGATTATTGAGAAGCAAATGGTTAACTATATACAGCACAGAGGTCTCTGAAACAGCTTTTTAATTGGGGGCTCCCGAGGCCACACTGCCTGTTCCCTGCTCTCAGGGATTATTGAGCAGTAAATGGTTAACTATATACAGCACAGAGGTCTCTGACACAGCATTTTAATTGGGGTCTCCCGGACCACACTGCCTGACCCCTGCTCCCAGGGATTATTGAGCAGTAAATGGTTAGCTATATACAGCACACAGGTCTCTGAAACAGCTTTTTAATTGGGGGCTCCCGAGGCCACCCTGCCTGCCCCCTGCTCCCAGGGATTACTGAGCAGTAAATGGTTAACCATATACAGCAAAGACGTCTCTGAAACAGCTTTTTAATTGGGGGCTCACGGACCACACTGCCTGTCCCCTGCTCCAAGGGACTATTGAGAAGTAAATGGTTAACTATATACAGCACAGAGGTCTCTGAAACAGCTTTTTAATTGGGGGCTTCCGAGGCCACACTGCCTGCTCCCTGCTCCCAGGGATTATTGAGAAGTAAATGGTTAATTATATACTGCACAGAGGTCTCTGAAACAGCTTTTTAATTGTGGGCTGCCGGACCACACTGCCTGTCCCCTGCTCCCAGGGTTTATTGAGCAGTAAATGGTTAACTACATACAGGCACAGAGTATCTGAAACACCTTTTTAACTGGGGGCTCCCGAGGCCACACTGCCTGACCCCTGCTCCCAGGGATTATTGAGCAGTAAATGGTTAACCATATACAGCAAAGACGTCTCTGAAACAGCTTTTTAATTTGGGGCTCACGGACCACACTGCGTGTCCCCTGCTCCCAGGGATTATTGAGAAGCAAATGGTTAACTATATACAGCACAGAGGTCTCTGAAACAGCTTTTTAATTGGGGGCTCCCGAGGCCACACTGCCTGTTCCCTGCTCTCAGGGATTATTGAGCTGTAAATGGTTACCTATATACAGCACAGAGGTCTCTGACACAGCATTTTAATTGGGGTCTCCCGGACCACACTGCCTGACCCCTGCTCCCAGGGATTATTGAGCAGTAAATGGTTAGCTATATACAGCACACAGGTCTCTGAAACAGCTTTTTTAATTGGGGGCTCCCGAGGCCACCCTGCCTGCCCCCTGCTCCCAGGGATTACTGAGCAGTAAATGGTTAACCATATACAGCAAAGACGTCTCTGAAACACCTTTTTAATTGGGGGCTCACGGACCACACTGCCTGTCCCCTGCTCCAAGGGACTATTGAGAAGTAAATGGTTAACTATATACAGCACAGAGGTCTCTGAAACAGCTTTTTAATTGGGGGCTTCCGAGGCCACACTGCCTGCTCCCTGCTCCCAGGGATTATTGAGAAGTAAATGGTTAATTATATACTGCACAGAGGTCTCTGAAACAGCTTTTTAATTGTGGGCTCCCGGACCACACTGCCTGTCCCCTGCTCCCAGGGTTTATTGAGCAGTAAATGGTTATCTATATACAGCACAGAGGTCTCTGAAACAGCTTTTTAATTGGGGGCTCCCGAGTCCACACTGCCTATCCCCTACTCACAGGGATTATTGAGCAGTAAATGGTTAACTACATACAGCACAGAGGTCTCTGAAACAGCTTTTTAATTGGGGGCTCCCGAGTCCACACTGCCTATCCCCTACTCACAGGGATTATTGAGCAGTAAATGGTTAACTATATACAGCACAGAGTATCTGAAACACCTTTTTAACTGGGGGCTCCCGAGGCCACACTGCCTGACCCCTGCTCCCAGGGATTATTGAGCAGTAAATGGTTAAATACGTACAGCACAGAGGTCTCTGAAACAGCCATTTGATTGGGGGCTCGTGAGGCCACACTGCCTTTTCCCTGCTGCCAGGGATTATTGGGAAGTAAATGGTTAACTGTATACAGCGCAGAGGTCTCCGAAACAGCTTTTTAATTGGGGGCTCCCGGACCACACTGCCTGTCCCCTGCTCCCAGGGATTATTTAGCAGTAAATGGTTAACTAGATACAGCACTGAGTATCTGAAACAGCTTTTTAATTGGGGGCTCCCGAGGCCACACTGCCTGTCCCCTGCTCCCAGGGATTATTGAGAAGTAAATGGTTAACTATATACTGCACAGAGGTCACTGATTCAGCTTTTTAATTGGGGGCTCCCGAGGCCACACTGCCTGTCCCCTGCTCCCAGGGATTATTGAGCAGTAAATGTTTAACCCTGTACAGCACAAAGGTCTCCCAAACAGCTTTTTCATTGGGGGCTCCCGAGGCCACACTGCCTGTCCCCTGCTCCCAGGGATTATTGAGCAGTAAATGGTTAACTATATACAGGTGCAGTGGTCTCTGACACGGCATTTTAACTGGTGGGCCCCTGACCACACTGCCTGTCCCCTGCTCCCAGGGATTATTGAGCAGTAAATGGTTAAATATATACAGCACAGAGGTCTCTGAAACAGCTTTTTAATTGCGGGTTCCCGAGGCCACACTGCCTGAACCCTGCTCCCAGGGATTATTGAGAAGTAAATGGTTAACTATATACTGCACAGAGGTCACTGATTCAGCTTTTTAATTGGGGGCTCCCGAGGCCACACTGCCTGTCCCCTGCTCCCAGGGATTATTGAGCAGTAAATGTTTAACCCTGTACAGCACAAAGGTCTCCCAAACAGCTTTTTCATTGGGGGCTCCCGAGGCCACACTGCCTGTCCCCTGCTCCCAGGGATTATTGAGCAGTAAATGGTTAACTATATACAGGTGCAGTGGTCTCTGACACTTCATTTTAACTGGTGGGCCCCTGACCACACTGCCTGTCCCCTGCTCCCAGGGATTATTGAGCAGTAAATGGTTAAATATATACAACACAGAGGTCTCTGAAACAGCTTTTCAATTGGGGGTTCCCGAGGCCACACTGCCTGTCCCCTGCTCCCAGGGATTATTGGGAAGTACACGGTTCACCATATACAGCATAGAGGTCTCTGAAACAGCTTTTTAATTCGGGGCTCCCGAGGCCAAACTGCCTGTCCCCTGCTCCCAGGGATTAGCGAGCAGTATTTGGTTAACTATATACAGCACAGAGGCCTCTGAAACAGTTTTTTTAAATGGGTGCTCCCGGACCACACTGCCTGTCCCTTGCTCCCAGGCATTATTGAGCAGTAAATGGTTAACTATATACAGGCGCAGAGGTCACTGAAACAGCTTTTTAATTGGGGGCTCCCGAGGCCACACTGCCTGACCCTTGCTCTCAGGGATTATTGAGCAGTAAATGGTTAACTATATACAGGCACAGAGGTCTCTGAAACAGTTTTTTAATTGTGGGCTCCCGAGGCCGCACTGCCTGTCCCCTGCTCCCAGGGATTATTGAGCAGTAAATAGTTAACTATATACAGCACAGAAGTCTCTGAAACAGCCTTTTAATTGGGGCTCCGAGGCCACACTGCCTGTTCCCTGCTCCAAGGGATAATTGAGCAGTAAATGGTTAACTCTATACAGGTACAGAGGTCTCTGAAACAGCTTTTTAATTGGGGGCTCCCGAGGCCACACTGCCTGACCCCTGTTCCCAGGGATTGCTGAGCAGTAAATGGTTAACTCTATACAGGCACAGAGATGTCTGAAACAGCTTTTTAATTGGGGGCTCCCGAGGCCAACCTGCCTGTCCCCTGCTCCCAGGGATTATTGAGAAGTAAATGGTTAACTGTATACAGGCGCAGAGATCACTGAAACAGCTTTTTAATTGGGGGCTCCCGGACCACACTGCCTGTCCCCTGCTCCCAGGGATTATTGAGAAGTAAATGGTTAATTATATACAGCACAGAGGTCTCTGAAACAGCTTTTTAATTGGGGGCTCCCAAGGCCTCACTGGCTGTCCCCCGCTGCCAGGGGTTATTGAGAAGTAAATGGTTAACTATATACAGGCACAGAGGTCTCTGAAACAGCTTTTTAATTGGGAGCTCCCGAGGCCACACTGCCTGTCCCCTGCTCCCAGGGATTATTGGGAAGTACACCGTTCACTTTATACAGCATAGAGGTCTCTGAAACAGGTTTTTATTTGGGGGTCCCGAGGCCAAACTCCCTTCCCCCTGCTTCCAGGGATTATTGAGCAGTAATTGGTTAACTATATACAGGCACAAAGGTCTCTGAAACAGCTTTTTAATTGGGGACTCCCAAGGCCAAACAGCCTACCCCTGCTCCCAGGGATTATTGAGCAGTAATTGGTTAACTATATACAGCACAGAGGTCTCTGAAACAGCTTTTTAATTGGGAGCTCCCGGACCACACTGCCTGTCCCCTGCTCCCAGGGATTATTGAGCAGTAAATGATTAACTATATACAGCACAGAGGTCTCTGAAACAGCTTTTTAATTGGGAGCTCCCGGAACACACTGCCTGTCCCCTGCTCAGAGAGATTATTGAGCAGTAAATGGTTAACTATATACAGCACAGAGTATCTGAAACACCTTTTTAACTGGGGGCTCCCGAGGCCACACTGCCTGTCCCCTGCTCCAAGGGATTATTGAGCAGTAAATGGTTAACTCTATACAGGCACAGAGGTCTCTGAAACAGCTTTTTAATTGGGGGCTCCCGAGGCCACACTGCCTGACCCCTGTTCCCTGGGATTGCTGAGCAGTAAATGGTTAACTCTATACAGGCACAGAGATGTCTGAAACAGCTTTTTAATTGGGGGCTCCCGAGGCCAACCTGCCTGTCCCTTCTCCCAGGGATTATTGAGCAGTAAATGGTTAACTGTATACAGGCGCAGAGATCACTGAAACAGCTTTTTAATTGGGGGCTCCCGGACCACACTGCCTGTCCCCTGCTCCCAGGGATTATTGAGAAGTAAATGGTTAATTATATACAGCACAGAGGTCTCTGAAACAGCTTTTTAATTGGGGGCTCCCAAGGCCTCACTGGCTGTCCCCCGCTGCCAGGGGTTATTGAGAAGTAAATGGTTAACTATATACAGGCACAGAGGTCTCTGAAACAGCTTTTTAATTGGGAGCTCCCGAGGCCACACTGCCTGTCCCCTGCTCCCAGGGATTATTGGGAAGTACACCGTTCACTTTATACAGCACAGAGTATCTGAAACACCTTTTTAACTGGGGGCTCCCGAGGCCACACTACCTGTCCCCTGCTCCCAGGGATTATTGAGCAGTAAATGGTTAAATACGTACAGTAAAGAGGTCTCTGAAACAGCTTTTTAATTGGGGGCTCCCGAGGCCACACTGCCTGTCCCCTGCTCCCAGGGATTATTGAGCAGTAAATGGTTAACTATATACAGCACAGAGGTCTCTGAAGTAGCTTTTTAATTGGGGTTCTGGAGGCCACACTGCCTGACCCCTGCTCCCAGGGATTATTGAGCAGTAAATGGTTAAATACGTACAGCACAGAAGTCTCTGAAACAGTCTTTTAATTGGGGGCTCCCGAGGCCACACTGCCTCTACCCTGCTCCCAGGGATTATTGAGCAGTAAATGGTTAGCTATATACAGCACACAGGTCACTGAAACAGCTTTTTAACTGGGGGCTCCCGAGGCCACACTGCCTCTACCCTGCTCCCAGGGATTATTGAGCAGTAAATGGTTAACTATATACAGCACAGAGGTCTCTGAAACAGCATTTTAATTGGCGGCTCCGGAGGCCACACTGCCTGTCCCCTGCTCCCAAGGATTATTGAGCAGTAAATGGTTAACTATATACAGCACAGAGGTCTCTGACACAGCTTTTTAATTGGGGGCTCCCGAGGCCACACTGCCTGTCCCCTGCTCCCAGGGATTATTGAGCAGTAAATGGTTAACTATATACAGCACAGAGGTCACTGATTCAGCTTTTTAATTGGGGGCTCCCGAGGCCACACTGCCTGTCCCCTGCTCCCAGGGATTATTGAGTAGTAAATGTTTAACCCTGTACAGCACAAAGGTCTCCCAAACAGCTTTTTCATTGGGGGCTCCTGAGGCCACGCTGCCTGTCCCCTGCTCCCAGGGATTATTGAGCAGTAAATGGTTAACTATATACAGGTGCAGTGGTCTCTGACACTGCATTTTAACTGGTGGGCCCCTGACCACACTGCCTGTCCCCTGCTCCCAGGGATTATTGAGCAGTAAATGGTTAAATATATACAGCACAGAGGTCTCTGAAACAGCTTTTCAATAGGGGATTCCCGAGGCCACACTGCCTGACCCCTGCTCCCAGGGATTATTGAGCAGTAAATCGTTAACCATATACAGCAAAGACGTCTTTGAACAGCTTTTTAATTGTGGCTCACGGACTACACTGCCTGTTCCCTGCTCCCAGGGATTATTGATAATTAAATGGTTAACCATATACAGCACAGCGGTCTCTGAATCAGCTTTTTAATTGGGGTTCTCGAGGCCACACTGCGTGACCCCTGCTCCCAGGGATTATTGAGCAGTAAATGGTTAAATACGTATAGCACAGAGGTCTCTGAAACAGCCTTTTAATTGGGGGCTCCCGAGGCCTCACTGCCTCAACCCTGCTCCCAGGGATTATTGAGCAGTAAATGGTTAACTATATACAGAACAGAGGTCTCTGAAACAGCTTTTTAATTGGGGGCTCCCGGTCCACACTGCCTGTCCCCTGCTCCCAGGGATTAATGAGCAGTAAATGGTTAACTATATACAGCACAGAGTATCTGAAACAGCTTTTTAATTGGGGGCTCCCGAGGCCACACTGCCTGTCCCCTGCTCCCAGGGATTATTGAGAAGTAAATGGTTAACTATATACTGCACAGAGGTCACTGATTAAGCTTTTTAATTGGGGGCTCCCGAGGCCACACTGCCTGTCCCCTGCTCCCAGGGATTATTGAGCAGTAAATGTTTAACCCTGTACAGCACAAAGGTCTCCCAAACAGCTTTTTCATTGGGGGCTCCCGAGGCCACAATGCCTGTCCCCTGCTCCCAGGGATTATTGAGCAGTAAATGGTTAACTATATATACAGGTGCAGTGGTCTATGACACGGCATTTTAACTGGTGGGCCCCTGACCACACTGCCTGTCCCCTGCTCCCAGGGATTATTGAGCAGTAAATGGTTAAATATATACAGCACAGAGGTCTCTGAAACAGCTTTTCAATTGGGGGTTCCCGAGGCCACACTGCCTGACCCCTGCTCCCAGGGATTATTGAGAAGTAAATGGTTAACTATATACTGCACAGAGGTCACTGATTCAGCTTTTTAATTGGGGGCTCCCGAGGCCACACTGCCTGTCCCCTGCTCCCAGGGATTATTGAGCAGTAAATGTTTAACCCTGTACAGCACAAAGGTCTCCCAAACAGCTTTTTCATTGGGAGCTCCTGAGGCCACGCTGCCTGTCCCCTGCTCCCAGGGATTATTGAGCAGTAAATGGTTAACTATATACAGGTGCAGTGGTCTCTGACACTGCATTTTAACTAGTGGGCCCCTGACCACACTGCCTGTCCCCTGCTCCCAGGGATTATTGAGCAGTAAATGGTTAAATATATACAGCACAGAGGTCTCTGAAACAGCTTTTCAATTGGGGGTTCCCGAGGGCACACTGCCTGACCCCTGCTCCCAGGGATTATTGAGCAGTAAATCGTTAACCATATACAGCAAAGACGTCTTTGAACAGCTTTTTAATTGTGGCTCACGGACCACACTGCCTGTTCCCTGCTCCCAGGGATTATTGATAATTAAATGGTTAACCATATACAGCACAGAGGTCTCTGAATCAGCTTTTTAATTGGGGCTCCTGAGGCCACGCTGCCTGTCCCCTGCTCCCAGGGATTATTGAGCAGTAAATGGTTAAATATACACAGCACAGAGGTCTCTGAAACAGCTTTTCAATTGGGGGTTCCCGAGGCCACACTGCCTGACCCCTGCTCCCAGGGATTATTGAGCAGTAAATCGTTAACCATATACAGCAAAGACGTCTCTGAACAGCTTTTTAATTGTGGCTCACGGACCACACTGCCTGTTCCCTGCTCCCAAGGATTATTGATAATTAAATGGTTAACCATATACAGCACAGAGGTCTCTGAATCAGCTTTTTAATTGGGGTTCTCGAGGCCACACTGCGTGACCCCTGCTCCCAGGGATTATTGAGCAGTAAATGGTTAAATACGTACAGCACAGAGGTCTCTGAAACAGCCTTTTAATTGGGGGCTCCCGAGGCCACACTGCCTGTCCCCTGCTCCCAGTGATTATTGAGCAGTAAGTGGTTAACTATATACAGCACAGGGGTCTCTGAAACAGCTTTTTAATTGGCGGCTCCCGAAGCCACACTGCCTGTGCCCTGCTCCCAGGGATTATTGAGAAGTAAATGGTTAACTATATACAGCACAGAGGTCTCTGACACAGCATTTTAATTGGGGTCTCCCGGACCACACTGCCTGACCCCTGCTCCCAGGGATTATTGAGCAGTAAATGGTTAAATACATACAGCACAGAGTTCTCTGAAACACCTTTTTAATTGGCTGCTCCCGAGGCCACACTGCCTGACCCATGCTCCCAGGGATTATTGAGCAGTAAATCGTTAACCATATACAGCAAAGACGTCTCTGAACAGCTTTTTAATTGTGGCTCACGGACCACACTGCCTGTTCCCTGCTCCCAGGGATTATTGATAATTAAATGGTTAACCATATACAGCACAGAGGTCTCTGAATCAGCTTTTTAATTGGGGTTCTCGAGGCCACACTGCGTGACCCCTGCTCCCAGGGATTATTGAGCAGTAAATGGTTAAATAAGTACAGCACAGAGTTCTCTGAAACAGCCTTTTAATTGGGGGCTCCGGAGGCCACACTGCCTGTCCCCCGCTCCCAGGGATTATTGAGCAGTAAATGGTTTACTATATACAGCACAGAGGTCTCTGAAACAGCTTTTTAATTGGGGGCTCCCGAGGCCACACTGCCTGTCCCCTGCTCCCAGGGATTATTTAGCAGTAAATGGTTAACTATATACAGCACAGAGGTATCTGACACAGCATTTTAATTGGGGTCTCCCGGACCACACTGCCTGAGCCCTGCTCCCAGGGATTATTGAGCTGTAAATGGTTAGCTATATACAGCACACAGGTCTCTGAAACAGCTTTTTAATTGGGGTCTCCCGGACCACACTGCCTGACCCCTGCTCCCAGGGATTATTGAGCAGTAAATGGTTAAATACATACAGCACAGAGGTCTCTGAAACACCTTTTTAATTGGCGGCTCCCGAGGCCACGCTGCCTGTCCCCTGTTCCCAGGGATTATTGAGCAGTAAATGGTTAACTATATACAGCACAGAGTATCTGAAACACCTTTTTAACTGGGGGCTCCTGAGGCCACACTGCCTGTCCCCTGCTCCCAGGGATTATTGAGCAGTAAATGGTTAACTATATACAGCACAGAGTATCTGAAACACCTTTTTAACTGGGGGCTCCTGAGGCCACACTGCCTGTCCCCTGCTCCCAGTGATTATTGAGCAGTAAATGGTTAACTATATACAGCACAGAGTATCTAAAACACCTTTTTAATTGGGGGCTCCCGAGACCACACTGCCTGTTCCCTGCTCCCAGGGATTATTGATAATTAAATGGTTAACCATATACAGCACAGAGGTCTCTGAATCAGCTTTTTAATTGGGGTTCTCGAGGCCACACTGCCTGTCCCCTGCTCCCAGGGATTATTGAGCAGTAAATGGTTAACTATATGCAGCACAGAGTATCTGAAACAGCTTTTTCATTGGGTGTATTTGTTGCGGAGGTTAGTGTGTGTGGGGTTAGTGTGTGTGTAGTGGGGATGTTAGTGTGTGAGGTGGTGTTTGTGTGTGCGGGGGTTAGTGTGTGTGTGTGTGTGTGTGTGTGGGACGGATAGTGTGTGTGGAGTGGGTTAGTGTGTGCGGGCGGTGAGTTAGTGTGTGTGGGGGAGGAGTTTATTGTGTGTGTGCGGGGGGGGGGCTAGTGTGTGTGTGGTGGGGGTTAGTTTTTGTTGGGTGTGGTTAGTGTGTGTTGGGGGTGTTAGTGTGTGTGGGGGGTTTAGTGTGTGGGGGGTTTAGTGTGTGGTGGGGGTTAGTGTGTGGGGGGGGGGTTAGTGTGTGTGGGGGTGTTAGTGTGTGTGGTGGGGGTTAGTGTGTGTTGGGTGTTATTAGTGTGTGTTGGTTGTGGTTAGTGTGTGTTGGGTGTGTTAGTGTGTGTGTGGGGGGGTTAGTGTGTGTGTGGTGGGGGTTAGTGTGTGTTGGGGTGGTTATTGTGTGTTGGGTGTGGTCAGTGTGTGTTGGGGAGGAGTTTATTGTGTGTGTGGGGGGGGCTAGTGTGTGTGTGGTGGGGGTTAGTGTTTGTTGGGTGTGGTTAGTGTGTGTTGGGGGTGTTAGTGTGTGTGGGGGGTTTAGTGTGTGGTGGGGGTTAGTGTGTGGGGGGGGTTAGTGTGTGTGGGGGTGTTAGTGTGTGTGGTGGGGGTTAGTGTGTGTTGGGTGTGGTTAGTGTGTGTTGGTTGTGGTTAATGTGTGTTGGGTGTGTTAGTGAGTGTGGGGGGGTTAGTGTGTGTGTGGTGGGGGTTAGTGTGTGTTGGGGTGGTTATTGTGTGTTGGGTGTGGTTAGTGTGTGTTGGGTGTGTTAGTGTGTGTGGGGGGGTTAGTGTGTGTGCGGTGGGGGTTAGTGTGTGTTGGGGTGGTTATTGTGTGTTGGGTGTGTTAGTGTGTGTGGGGGTGTTAGTGTGTGTGTGGTGGGGGTTAGTGTGTTTTGGGTGTGGTTAGTGTGTGTGGGGGTGTTAGTGTGTGTGGGGGTGTTAGTGTGTGTGTGGCGGGTTAGTGTGTGTTGGGGTGGTTATTGTGTGTGGGGGGGATAGTGTGTGTGGGGGTGTTTGTGTGTGTGTTTATTTGGGGGGTTTAGTGTGTGGGGGGTTTAGTGTGTGTGAAGGGGCTAGTGTGTGTGAGGGGTGGGGATTAATGTGTGTGGGGGGTTAGTATGTGTGTTTGTGTGGGTGGGGTAGCTAGTGTGTGTGTGAGGGCGATTAGTGTGTGTGAGGGAGGGTTAGTGTGTGTGGGGGGGTTAGTGTGTGTGTGGGGGTTAGTGTGTGTGGGGGGGGTTAGTGTGTGTGGGGGGGGTTAGTGTGTGTGGGGGGGGTTAGTGTGTGTGTGGGGGGTTAGTGTGTGTGGGGGGTTAGTGTGTGTGAGGGAGGGTTAGTGTGTGTGTGGGAGGGTTAGTGTGTGTGTGGGAGGGTTAGTGTGTGTGTGGGAGGGTTAGTGTGTGTGTGGTGGGGGTTAGTGTGTGTGTGGGGGGTTAGTGTGTGTGGGGGGGGGGTTAGTGTGTGTGTGGTGGGGGTTAGTGTGTGTGTGGGAGGGTTAGTGTGTCTGGGGGGGTTAGTATGTGTGTGGTGGGGGTTAGTGTGTGTGTGGGATGGTTAGTGTGTGTGTGGTGGGGGTTAGTGTGTGTGTGGTGGGGGTTAGTGTGTGTGGGGGGTTAGTGTGTGTGGGGTGGGTTAGTGTGTGTGTGGGGTGTTAGTGTGTGTGGGGTGGGGGAGTGTGTGTGTGGGAGGTTAGTGTGTCTGCGGTGGGGGAGTGTGTTTGGGGGGTTAGTGTGTGTGGGGTGGGGGAATGTGTGTGGGAGGGTTAGTGTGTGTGGGGTGGGGGAGTGTGTGTGGGGGGGGTTAGTGTGTGTGTGGTGGGGGTTAGTGTGTGTGTGAGGGGTTAGTGTGTGTGGGGTGTGTGGGGGTGGTTTAGTGTGTGTGGGGTGGGGGAGTGTGTGTGTGGGGGGTTAGTGTGTGTGGGGTGGGGGAGTGTGTGTGGGGGGTTAGTGTGTATGTGGGGGATTAGTGTGTGTCAGGGTGTGTGGGTGTGGTTTAGTGTGTGTGGGTGGGAGGGGGAACAGTGTGTGTGGGTGTTAGTATGAGTGGGGGTGTTAGTGTGTGTGGGGGGGGTTAGTGTGTGTGTGGAAGGGGGTCAGTGTGTGTGGTGTGGGGTCAGTGTGTGGAGGGATTAGTGCGTGTGGGGGGGTTAGTGTATGTGAGGGAGGGTTAGTGTGTGTGTGGGGGGTTAGTGTGTGTGTGGGGGGGTTAGTGTGTGTGTGTGGGGGTTAGTGTGTGTGTGGGAGGGTTAGTATGTCTGGGGTGGGGGAGTGTGTGTGTGGGGGGTTAGTGTGTGTGTGGGTGGGTTAGTGTCTGTGGGGGTTAGTATGTCTGTGGTTGAGGGGGTTAGTGTGTGTGTGGGGGGTAGTGTCTGTCGAGGGGGTAGTGTGTGTGTGGAGGGTGGTGTGTGTGTGGAGGGACGTTTGAGTGTGTGTATTAGAGTCTGTGTGTGTCTGTATTTCTGTGTATATTAGTGTATCTGTGAGTGTCGGTGTGTGTGTGAGAATGTGGGCATTAGACTGTGTGTGAGAGTGTATTAGTGTCTATGTGTGTGAGTGTCTCTATTAGTGTGTGTGTGTTTGTGTATTAATGTCTCTGTCGGTCCGTGAGCTGTGTACTAGTGTCTCTCTGTGTGTGAGTGTCTGTATTAGTGTATCTGTGTGTCTGTGAATGTGTCTTAGTGTCTCTGTGTGTGTATTAGTGTCACTGTGTGTGTGTGTGAGTGTATGCATTAGAGTCTCCCTGTGTCTGTGAGTGTGTATATTATTGTCTCTGTGTATCACTGTGTGTGTATTACTATCTGTGTCTGTGCGTTAGTGTATGTGTGTGTGTATTAGTGCCAGTGTGAGTTTGTGAGTGTGTGTATTAGTGTCTATGTGTGTGAGTGTGTATGTGTGTATTGGTGCCAGTGTCTGTCTGTCTGTTAGTGCGTGTATTGTTGTCTGTGTATGTGAGTGTGTGTATTAGTGTCTGTATGTGTGTCTGTGAGTGTGTATTAGTGTATCTATGTGTCAGTGAGTGTGTGTACTAGTGTCTCTGTGTGTGTGAGTGTGTGTTAGTGTCTGTGTGTGTCTGAGTGTGTGTGAGAATGTGTGCATTAGTGTCTGTTTGTGTGAGTGCGTTAGTGGCTATGTGTGTGAGTGTCTCTATTAATGTGTGTATGTTTGTGTATTAGTGTCTCTGTCAGTCTGTGAGCTGTGTACTAGTGCCTCTCTGTGTGTGAGTTGGTGTATTAGTGTATCTGTGTGTCTGTGAATGTGTATTAGTGTCTCTGTGTGTTAGTGTGTGTATTAGTGTCTGCGTGTGACTGTGAGTCTGTGTATTAGTGTCTGTGTATTAGTGTATGTGTGGTGTGTGTATTAGTGTCTGCTTGTGTCTGTGAGTGTGTGTATTGTTGTCTCTGTGTATCAGTGAGTGTGTGTATTAGTTTATGTGTGTGTGTGTGTGTGTGTTAGTGCGTGTATTAGTGCATGTGTGTGTGACTGTGTGTATTAGTGTCGCTGTGTGTGAGTGTATGCATTCGAGTCTACCTGTGTCTGTGAGTGTGTATATTACTGTCTCTGTGCATCGTTAGAGTGTGTATTAGTATCTGGTGTGTGTGTGTTAATGTCTGTGTGTATTGGTGCCAGTTTGTGTCTGTGAGTGGGTGTATTAGGGTCTGTGTGTGTGTATTAGTGTCTGTATGTGTTTCTGTGAGTGTGTATTAGTGTCTCTGTGTGTCTGCGAGTGTGTATTAGTGTTTCTTTGAGCCTGTGAGTGTGTATTAGTGCCAGCGTGTGTCTGTGAGAACATAAGAACTAGGAGCAGGAGTAGGCCATCTGGCCCCTCGAGCCTGCTCCACCATTCAATGAGATCATGGCTGATCTATTGTGGACTCAGCTCCACTTTCCGGCCCGAACACCATAACCCTTAATCCCTTTATTCTTCAAAAAACTATCTATCTTTATCTTAAAAACATTTAGTGAAGGAGCCTCAACTGCTTCACTGGGCAAGGAATTCCATAGATTCACAACCCTTTGGGTGAAGACGTTCCTCCTAAACTCAGTCCTAAATCTACTTCCCCTTATTTTGAGGCTATGCCCCCTAGTTCTGCTTTAACCCGCCAGTGGAAACAACCTGCCCGCATCTATCCTATCTATTCCCTTCATAATCTTATATGTTTCTGTCAGATCCCCCCCTCATCCTTCTAAATTCCAACGAGTACAGTCCCAGTCTCCTCAACCTCTCCTCGTAATCCAACCCCTTCAGCTCTGGGATTAACCTAGTGAATCTCCTCTGCACACCCTCCAGTGCCAGTACGTCCTTTCTCAAGTAAGGAGACCAAAACTGAACACAATACTCCAGGTGTGGCCTCACTAACACCTTATACAATTGCAGCATAACCTCCCTAGTCTTGAACTCCATCCCTCTAGCAATGAAGGACAAAATTCCATTTGCCTTCTTAATCACCTGTTGCACCTGTAAACCAACTATTTGCAACTCATGCACTAGCACACCCAGGTCTCTCAGCACATCAGCATGTTTTAATATTTTATCATTTAAATAATAATCCCTTTTGCTGTTATTCCTACAAAATGGATAACCTCACATTTGTCAACATTGAATTCCATCTGCCAGACCCTAGCCCATTCACTTAGCCTATCCAAATCCCTCTGCAGACTTCCAGTATCCTCTGCACTTTTTGCTTTACCACTCATCTTAGTGTCGTCTGCAAACTTGGACACATTGCCCTTTGTCCCCAACTCCAAATCATCTATGTAAATTGTGAACAATTGTGGGCCCAACACTGATCCCTGAGGGACACCACTAGCTACTGATTGCCAACCAGAGAAACACCCATTAATCCCCACTCTTTGCTTTATATTAATTAACAAATCCTCTATCCATGCTACTACTTTCCCCTTAATGCCATGCATCTTTATCTTATGCAGTAACCTTTTGTGTGGCACTTTGTCAATGGTATTCTGGAAATCCAGATATACCACATCCATTGGCTCCCCGTTATCTACCGCACTGGTTATGTCCTCAAAAATTCCACTAAATTAGTTAGGCACGACCTGCCCTTTATGAACCCATGCTGCATCTGCCCAATGGGACAATTTCCATCCAGATGCCTCGCTATTTCTTCCTTGATGATAGATTCCAGCATCTTCCCTCCTACCGAAGTTAAGCTGACTGGCCTATAATTACCCGCTTTCTGCCTACCTCCTTTTTTAAACAGTGGTGTCACGTTTGCTAATTTCCAATCCGTGTATTAGTGTCTATGTGTGTGAGTGTGTGTATTAGTGACTGTATGTGTGTCTGTAAGTGTGTATTAGTGTATCTGTGTGTCGGTGAGTGAGTGTATTAGTGTGTCTGTGTGTGTGTGTTTTAGTGTCTGTGTGTGTGTGTGTGTGTGTCTGTGTCTCTGTGTGCGTCTTTGGGTTTGTGCATTAGTGTATGTGTGTGGCTGTGTGTGTTTGTGAGTTTGTGTGTTAGTGTCTGTGTCTTTGAGTGTGTGTATTACTATATGTGCGTGTGTGTGTATTAGTGTCTCTGTGTGTTGTGCGAGTGTGTATTTTAATGCATCTGCGTGCCAGTGAGTGAGTGTATTAGTGTCTGTGTGTGAGTGGTGTATGCGTGACTCTGTGTGTCTGTGTGTGTGTATTAGTGTCTCTGTGTGTGTATTTGAGTTTGTGCATTAGTATATGTGTGTGTCTGTGTGTGTGTGTTAGTGTCTGTGTTTGTGTGAGTGTGTGTATTAGTTTACCTGCATGTCAGTGTGTGTGTGTATTAGTGTCTGTGTGTGAGTGGTTGTATTAGTTTCTGTGTGTGTGTGTATTAGTGTCTCTGTGTGTATCTTTGAGTTTGTGCATTAGTGCATGTGTGTGTCTGTGTGTATGTATTAGTGTATGTGAGTGTGTGCATTAGTGTCTGAGTTGTGTGAGTGAGTTGATTAGTGTCTCTGTGTGTATCTGAGACTGGGTATATTAGCGTCTCTGTGTGTCAGTGAGTGTCTGTCTTAGTGTCTGGGAGAGTGTGTGAATATTCGTGTCTCTGCGTGACTGTGAGTGTGTGTGTCAGTGTCTCTGTGTTTGCGAGTGTGTATTAGTGTCTCTGTGTGACTGTGAGTGTGTGTCTTTGTGTGTATGTGAGTGTGTGTAATTGTGTGTCTGCGAGTGTGTGTATTAGTGTCTCTGTGTGTCTGTGAATGTGTGTTAGTGTCTCTGTGTGTATGTGAGTGTGTGTATTAGTGTCTCTGTGTGTCTGCGAGTGTGTGTATTAGTGTCTCTGTGTGTCTGTGAGTGTGTGTATTAGTGTCTCTGTGTGTCTGTGAGTGTGTGTATTAGTGTCTCTGTGTGTCTGTGAATGTGTGTTAGTGTCTCTGTGTGTATGTGAGTGTGTGTATTAGTGTCTCTGTGTGGCTGTGAGTGTGTGTATTCGTGTCTCTGTGTGTATGTGAGTGTGTGTATTAGTGTCTCTGTGTGTCTGTGAGTGTGTGTATTAGTGTCTCTGTGTGTCTGTGAATGTGTGTTAGTGTCTCTGTGTGTATGTGAGTGTGTGTATTAGTGTCTCTGTGTGTCTGCGAGTGTGTGTATTAGTGTCTCGGTGTATCTGTGAGTGTGTGTATTAGTGTCTCTGTGTGTATGTGAGTGTGTGTATTAGTGTCTCTGTGTGTCTGTGAGTGTGTGTATTAGTGTCTCTGTGTGTCTGCGAGTGTGTGTATTAGTGTCTCGGTGTATCTGTGAGTGTGTGTATTAGTGTCTCTGTGTGTATGTGAGTGAGTGTATTAGTGTCTCTGTGTCTGAGAGTGTGTGTATTAGTGTCTCTGTGTGTCTGCGAGTGTGTGTATTAGTGTCTCTGTGTGTCTGCGAGTGTGTGTATTAGTGTCTCTGTGTGTCTGCGAGTGTGTGTATTAGTGTCTCGGTGTATCTGTGAGTGTGTGTTAGTGTCTCTGTGTGTCTGGGAGTGTGTGTATTAGTGTCTCTGTGTGTCTGTGAGTGTGTGTATTAGTGTCTCTGTGTGTCTGTGAGTGTGTGTATTAGTGTCTCTGTGTCTGTGAGTGTGTGTATTAGTGTCTCGGTGTATCTGTGAGTGTGTGTATTAGTGTCTCGGTGTATCTGTGAGTGTGTGTATTAGTGTCTCTGTGTATCTGTGAGTGTGTGTTAGTGTCTCTGTGTGTATGTGAGTGTGTGTATTAGTGTCTCTGTGTGTCTGTGAGTGAGTGTATTAGTGTCTCGGTGTATCTGTGAGTGTGTGTATTAGTGTCTCTGTGTGTATGTGAGTGTGTGTATTAGTGTCTCTGTGTATCTGTGAGTGTGTGTATTAGTGTCTCGGTGTATCTGTGAGTGTGTGTTAGTGTCTCTGTGTGTCTGTGAGTGAGTGTATTAGTGTCTCGGTGTATCTGTGAGTGTGTGTATTAGTGTCTCTGTGTGTCTGTGAGTGTGTGTATTAGTGTTTCTGTGTGTCTGCGAGTGAGTGTATTAGTGTCTCGGTGTATCTGTGAGTGTGTGTATTAGTGTCTCTGTGTGTATGTGAGTGTGTGTATTAGTGTCTCTGTGTATCTGTGAGTGTGTGTTAGTGTCTCTGTGTGTATGTGAGTGTGTGTATTAGTGTCTCTGTGTGTCTGTGAGTGAGTGTATTAGTGTCTCGGTGTATCTGTGAGTGTGTGTATTAGTGTCTCTGTGTGTATGTGAGTGTGTGTATTAGTGTCTCTGTGTATCTGTGAGTGTGTGTATTAGTGTCTCGGTGTATCTGTGAGTGTGTGTTAGTGTCTCTGTGTGTCTGTGAGTGAGTGTATTAGTGTCTCGGTGTATCTGTGAGTGTGTGTATTAGTGTCTCTGTGTGTCTGTGAGTGTGTGTATTAGTGTTTCTGTGTGTCTGCGAGTGAGTGTATTAGTGTCTCGGTGTATCTGTGAGTGTGTGTATTAGTGTCTCTGTGTGTATGTGAGTGTGTGTATTAGTGTCTCTGTGTGTCTGCGAGTGTGTGTATTAGTGTCTCTGTGTGTCTGCGAGTGTGTGTATTAGTGTCTCTGTGTGTATGTGAGTATGTGTGTTAGTGTCTCTGTGTGTCTGTGAGTGTGTGTATTAGTGTCTCTGTGTGTCTGCGAGTGTGTGTATTAGTGTCTCTGTGTGTATGTGAGTGTGTGTGTTACTGTCTCTGTGTGTCTGCGAGTGTGTGTATTAGTGTCTCTGTGTGTATGTGAGTGTGTGTGTTAGTGTCTCTGTGTGTCTGCGAGTGTGTGTATTAGTGTCTCTGTGTGTATGTGAGTGTGTGTATTAGTGTCTCTGTGTGTCTGCGAGTGTGTGTATTAGTGTCTCTGTGTGTCTGCGAGTGTGTGTATTAGTGTCTCTGTGTGTATGTGAGTGTGTGTGTTAGTGTCTCTGTGTGTCTGTGAGTGTGTGTATTAGTGTCTCTGTGTGTGTGTGAGTGTGTGTATTAGTGTCTCTGTGTGTCTGCGAGTGTGTGTATTAGTGTCTCTGTGTGTCTGCGAGTGTGTGTATTAGTGTCTCTGTGTGTATGTGAGTGTGTGTGTTAGTGTCTCTGTGTGTCTGTGAGTGTGTGTATTAGTGTCTCTGTGTGTGTGTGTGTGTGTATTAGTGTCTCTGTGTGTCTGCGAGTGTGTGTATTAGTGTCTCGGTGTATCTGTGAGTGTGTGTATTAGTGTCTCGGTGTATCTGTGAGTGTGTGTATTAGTGTCTCGGTGTATCTGTGAGTGTGTGTATTAGTGTCTCTGTGTGTATGTGAGTGTGTGTATTAGTGTCTCTGTGTGTCTGTGAGTGTGTGTATTAGTGTCTCTGTGTGTCTGTGAGTGTGTGTATTAGTGTCTCTGTGTGTGTGTGAGCGTGTGTATTAGTGTCTCTGTGTGTCTGTGAGTGTGTGTATTAGTGTCTCTGTGTGTATGTGAGTGTGTGTATTAGTGTCTCTGTGTGTCTGTGAGTGTGTGTATTAGTGTCTCTGTGTGTCTGTGAGTGTGTGTATTAGTGTCTCTGTGTGCCTGCGAGTGTGTGTATAGTGTCTCTGTGTGCCTGCGAGTGTGTGTATAGTGTCTCTGTGTGTATGTGAGTGTGTGTATTGGTGTCTCTGTGTGTATGTGAGTGTGTGTATTAGTGTCTCTGTGTGTATGTGAGTGTGTGTATTAGTGTCTCTGTGTGTATGTGAGTGTGTGTATTAGTGTCTCTGTGTGTATGTGAGTGTGTGTGTTAGTGTCTCTGTGTGTCTGTGAGTGTGTGTATTAGTGTCTCTGTGTGTGTGTGAGCGTGTGTATTAGTGTCTCTGTGTGTCTGTGAGTGTGTGTATTAGTGTCTCTGTGTGTATGTGAGTGTGTGTATTAGTGTCTCTGTGTGTCTGTGAGTGTGTGTATTAGTGTCTCTGTGTGTCTGTGAGTGTGTGTATTAGTGTCTCTGTGTGTATGTGAGTGTGTGTATTAGTGTCTCTGTGTGTCTGTGAGTGTGTGTATTAGTGTCTCTGTGTGTATGTGAGTGTGTGTATTAGTGTCTCTGTGTGTCTGTGAGTGTGTGTATTAGTGTCTCTGTGTGTATGTGAGTGTGTGTATTAGTGTCTCTGTGTGTCTGCGAATGTGTGTATTAGTGCCTCTGTGTGTCTGTGAGTGTGTGTATTAGTGCCTCTGTGTGTATGTGAGTGTGTGTATTAGTGTCTCTGTGTGTTTGTGAGTGTGTGTATCAGTGTCTCTGTGTGTCTGTGAGTGTGTGTTAGTGTCTCTGTGTGTCTGTGAGTGTGTGTATTAGTGTCTCTGTGTGTCTGTGAGTGTGTGTATTAGTGTCTCTGTGTGTATGTGAGTGTGTGTATTAGTGTCTCTGTGTGTCTGTGAGTGTGTGTATTAGTGTCTCTGTGTGTCTGTGAGTGTGTGTATTAGTGTCTCTGTGTGTATGTGAGTGTGTGTATTAGTGTCTCTGTGTGTCTGTGAGTGTGTGTATTAGTGTCTCTGTGTGTATGTGAGTGTGTGTATTAGTGTCTCTGTGTGTCTGTGAGTGTGTGTATTAGTGTCTCTGTGTGTATGTGAGTGTGTGTATTAGTGTCTCTGTGTGTCTGCGAATGTGTGTATTAGTGCCTCTGTGTGTCTGTGAGTGTGTGTATTAGTGCCTCTGTGTGTATGTGAGTGTGTGTATTAGTGTCTCTGTGTGTCTGCGAGTGTGTGTATTAGTGTCTCTGTGTGTCTGTGAGTGTGTGTATTAGTGTCTCTGTGTGTATGTGTGTGTATTTGTGTGTCTGCGAGTTTGTGTATGAGTGTCTCTGTGTGTCTGTGAATGTGTGTATTAGTGTATCGGTGTGTCTGTGAGTGTGTGTATTAGTGTCTCTGTGTGTCTGTGAGTGTGTGTATTAGTGTCTCTGTGTGTCTGTGAGTGTGTGTATTAGTGTCTCTGTGTGTCTTCGAGTGTGTGCATTAGTGTCTCTGTGTGTCTGTGAGAATGTGAATAAGTGTGTGTGTGTATTAGTGTCTCTATGTGTGTCTGTGAGTGTGTGTATTAGTGTCTCTGTGTCTGAGAGTGTGTTAGTGTCTCTGTGTGTATGTAAGTGTGTGTATTTGTGTGTCTGTGAGTGTGTGTATTAGTGCCTCTGTGTGTTTGTGAGTGTGTGTATTAGTGTTTCTGTGTGTCTGTGAGTGTGTGTGCTACTGTCTGTGTGAGTCTGTGAGTGTATGTATTAGTGTGTCTGTGAGTGTGTGTATTGGTGCCTCTGTTTGTCTGTGAGTGTGTGTGCCACTGTCTGTGTGAGTCTGTGAGTGTATTTATTAGTGTCTCTGTGTGTGTCTGTGAGTATATTAGTGTTTCTGTGTGTGTGTTTGTGTGTGCTAGTGTCTGTGTGAGTCTGTGATTGTGTTTATTACTGTCCCTATGTGTGTATAATTGTATCTGTGTGTGTCTGTGTGTGTGTTTTAGTGTCTCTGTGTATGTAAGTGTGTATATTCGTGTCTCTATGTGTCAGTCAGATAGTGTATTAGTGTCTCTTTATGTCTGTGAGTGTGTGCATTAGTTTGTGTGTGTGATTGTGTGTGTATTAGTGTCCCTGTGTGTTTCAATGTATCTATCAATGTATCTGTGTATGTCTGTGTGTGTGAGTTTTGTGTCTCTGGGTCTGTAAGTGTGGACATTAGTGTCTCTGTGTATCAGTGAATGTGTGAATTAGTGTCTCTGGTGTCTGTGAGTGTGTGTATTAGTGTCTGTGTGTGACTGTGAGTGTATGTATTAGTGCGCCTGTGTGTGTGTGTGTGTATTCGTGTCTGTGGGTGAGTATGTGTATTATTGTGTCTGTGTCTCTGAGTGTGTATATTACTGTCTCTATGTGTCAGTGAGTGTGTGTATTAGTGTCTGTGTGTGCGTGTGGATTAGTGTCTATGTGTGCCTGTGAGTGTGTGCATTAGTGCTTTTGTGTGAGAGTGTGTGTATTAGTGTCTGTGTATGTCTGTGTGTGTGCATTAGTGTATCTGTGTGTGGCTGTGTGTGTTTGTGAGTTTGTGTATTCGTGCCTCTGTCTGTGTCTTTGTGTGTCTGTATTAGTGTCTATGTGTGTGAGTGTGTGTATTAATGTCTGTGCTTGTGTCTGTGAGTGTGTGTATTATTGTCTCTGTGTGAGTGTGTGTGTATTTGTGTCTCTGTGTCTGTGAGTGTGAATTAGTGTCCCTGTGTGTGTCTGTTTTGTGTGAGTGTGTGTATTAGTGTTTCTGTGTGTGAGTGTGCGTATTGCTGTCTGTGTGTTTGTCTGTGAGTGTGTGCATTAGTGTATCTGTGTGTGTGTATTAGTGTCTGTGTGTGAGTGTGTGTGTGTATTAGAGTGTCTGTTTAGGTCTGTGAGTGGATATGTATTAGTGCATCTGTGTGTGAGATTGTGCCCATTGGTGTCTTTGTGTGTGTGAGTGAGTGTGTGTATTAGGGTCTACCTGTGTGTGTGTGTATTAGTGTCTGCGTGTGAGTGTGTGTGTATTACTGTCTCTGTATGTGTGTGTGTGTGAGTGTATTACTGTCTCTGTATATGTGTGTGTGAGTGTGTTAGTGTCTGTGTGAGTGTGATACTGTCTCTGCATGTGTGAGTGTATTACTGTCTCTGTATGAGTGTGTGAGTGTGTAGTGTATGTGTGTGTGTGAGTGTATTACTGTCTCTGTATATGTGTGTGTGAGTGTGTTAGTCTCTGTGTGAGTGCATTACAGTCTCTGCCTGTGCGTGTGTGTGCATTACTGTGTGTGTGTGTGTGTGTTAGTATCTGTGTGAGTGTATTACTGTATCTGCTTGTGTATTACTGTATGTGTGTGTGAGTGTGTTAGTGTCTGTGTGAGTGTTTTACTGTCTCTGTATGTGTGAGTGTGAGTGTGTTAGTCTGTGTGTGAGTGTTTTACTGTCTCTGTATGTGTGAGTGTGAGTGTATTACTGTCTCTGTATGTGTGTGTGAGTGTATTACTATCTCTGTATGTGTGTATGTGTGTGTTAGTGTCTGTGTGTGTGTGAGTGTATTACTGTTTCTGTATGTGTGTATGTGTGTGTTAGTGTCTGCGTGTGTGTGAGTGTATTACTGCCTCTGGATGTGTGTGTGAGTGTGTGTCAGTGTCTGTGAGTGTGAGTGTATTACTGTCTGTGTCTGTGTGTGTATGTGAGTGTGTTACTGTATGCATGTGTGTGGTTCAGTGTCTGTGTGAGTGTGAATGCATAACTGCCTCTGTCCGTGTGTGTGTGTGAGTGTATTACTGTATGTGTGTCGGTGTGTCTGTTACTGTCTGTGTGAGTGTGAGGGTATTACTGTCTCTGTATGTGTGTGTCAGTGTGTGTTAGTGTCTGTGTAAGTGTGAGTGTATTACTTTCTCTGTATGTGCGTGTGACTGTGTTAGTGTCTGTGTGAGTGTATTACTGTCTGTGAGTGTGTTAGTGAGTGTGTTAGTGTCTGTGTGTGTGTTAGTGTCTGTGTTTGTGAGTGTGTTAGTGTCTGTGTGTGAGTGAGTGTATTACTGTCTGTGTGTGAGTGTGTTAGTGTCTGTGTGTGAGTGAGTGTATTACTGTCTGTGTGTGTGTGTGTGTGTTATTGTGTGCGTTAGTGTCTGTGTGTGTGTGTGTATTACTGTCTCTGTGTGAGTGTGTTAGTGTGTGTGTGTTAGTGCCTGTGTTTGTGTGTGTTAGTGTCTGTGTGTGAGTGTGTGTGTGAGTGTATTACTGTCTGTGTGTGAGTGTGTGTGTGAGTGTATTACTGTCTGTGTGTGAGTGTGTGTGTGAGTGTATTACTGTCTGTGTGTGAGTGTGTTAGTTTGTGTGTTAGTGCCTGTGTTGGTGTGAGTGTGTTAGTGTCTGTGTGTGTGTGAGTGTGAGTGTGTGTGTGTGAATGTATTACTGTCTGTGTGTGAGTGTGTGTGTGTGAGTGTGTGTTACTGTGTCTGTGTCTGTGTGTGAGTCTGTTAGTGTCACTGTCTCTGTGAGTGTGTGTATTAGTATATATTTATTTGACTCCCTCCACACCACGCCGACCATACTTGTGATGTCTTTCCCAGGCTGATGTATAATTTCATTGTGTATTTCCCTTCCTCACAGTGAACCTCATCACAATTGTGGTCCTGAAGAGAAGAAACTGTGGGCTGTCCAAATGTGTGACTTGTTACCTGTTGGCCATGGCAGTGGGGGATCTCCTGGTCGTGATTCTCGACCTGATATTCAGACACATTCCCATTGTTTTTAGGGAACAGTTTTATTTTCTGCGGTCCATCCGCGTGTGTAATATCCACGCCGTCCTGCTTTTTGCAGCCACTGACTGTTCTGTCTGGTTCACCGTCACTTTCACCTTTGATCGATTTGTGGCCATTTGTTGCCCGAGGCTGAAAAGTAAATATTGCAGCGAGAAAGCGGCGGCTGTGGTTCTGGGGACAGTGGCTGTGCTGAGCTGTCTGAAGGACATTTCCTGGGGGGTGATGCTGGCCGGTGAGTATCGGCTGGGGAACCACCCCTGGTTTTGTGATGTCACAAAGGGTGTTCAGTCCTCTCCGGTCTGGGGACCAATCGAGTTCCTCCACCACATTCTAACCCCGGGTGTTCCATTCGCCCTGATTCTGCTGCTCAATGTTCTCACCGTCAGACACATTGTCCTGAGCAGCAGGGCCCGCAGGAGACTCCGGGCTCACAGCAGTGGGCACAGTGCCAGAGACCCGGAGATGGAGAGTCGCAGCAAATCCATCATCTTACTCTTCGTTATCTCCGCCAACTTCATCCTGTTATGGTCAACGTTAATGGTTTATTCTATATGGGGCCGGATGTACGATCTCAGGTATCGGTCTGTATGGTTAGATTATTATGTTATGGAATTGGGCTTCATGCTGCAGCTCCTGAGTTGCTGCACAAACACTGCGATTTACGCCGTGACACAGACTCAGTTCAGGCAGCAGTTGAAAAATGTGCTGAAAGTTCCCTTTCGTTCAATTCTTCAATTCATTAAACCCTGAGAGGAAACCCCACCCACACGGCATCTCTCTCCTCGCACTGCCGGTAAAACTGACCCTCCCCAGCCAGCCTCACCCTGATTTACCATTCTGCATGACCAGGACTATCGGTGGGTGGGTGTGACTCCCCCCATTGCCGATCGGCTGGGTGTGTGCTTTCCCCCATTGCCGATCAGCTGGGTGTGTGCTTCCCCCCATTGCCGATCAGCTGGGCGTGTGCTTCCCCCCATTGCCGATCAGCTGGGAGTGTGCGTCCCCCCATTGCCGATCAGCTGGGTGTGTGCTTCCCCCCATTGCCGATCAGCTGGGTGTGTCCTTCCCCCCATTGCCGATCAGCTGGGTGTGTGCTTCCCCCCATTGCCGATCAGCTGGGTGTGTCCTTCCCCCCATTGCCGATCAGCTGGGTGTGTGCTTTCCCCCATTGCCGATCAGCTGGGTGTGTGCTTCCCCCCATTGCCGATCAGCTGGGCGTGTGCTTCCCCCCATTGCCGATCAGCTGGGAGTGTGCGTCCCCCCATTGCCGATCAGCTGGGTGTGTGCTTCCCCCCATTGCCGATCAGCTGGGTGTGTCCTTCCCCCCATTGCCGATCAGCTGGGTGTGTGCTTCCCCCCATTGCCGATCAGCTGGGTGTGTCCTTCCCCCCATTGCCGATCAGCTGGGTGTGTGCTTCCCCCCATTGCCGATCAGCTGGGAGTGTGCTTCCCCCCATTGCCGATCAGCTGGGAGTGTGCTTCCCCCCATTGCCGATCAGCTGGGTCTGTCCTTCCCCCCATTGCCGATCAGCTGGGTGTGTGCATCCCCCCCATTGCCGATCAGCTGGGTGTGTGCTTCCCCCCATTGCCGATCAGCTGGGTGTGTGCTTCCCCCATTGCCGATCAGCTTTGTGTGTGCTTCCCCCCATTGCCGATCAGCTGGGAGTGTGCTTCCCCCCATTGCCGATCAGCTGGGTGTGTCCTTCCCCCCATTGCCGATCAGCTGGGAGTGTGCTTCCCCCCATTGCCGATCAGCTGGGTGTGTCCTTCCCCCCATTGCCGAGCAGCTGGGTGTGTGCTTCCCCCCATTGCCAAACAGCTGGGAGTGTGCTTCCCCCCCATTGCCGAACAGCTGGGTGTGTGATTCCCCGCATTGCCTATCAGCTGTGTGTGTGCTTCCCCCCCATTGCCGATCAGCTGGGTGTGTGCTTCCCCCCATTGCCGATCAGCTGGGACTGTGCTTCCCCCCATTGCCGATCAGCTGGGTGTGTGATTCCCCGCATTGCCTATCAGCTGTGTGTGTGCTTCCCCCCCATTGCCGATCAGCTGGGTGTGTGATTCCCCCCATTGCCGATCAGCTGGGACTGTGCTTCCCCCCATTGCCGATCAGCTGGGTGTGTGCTTCCCCTCATCGCCGAACATCTGGGAGTGTGCTTCCCCCCATTGCCGAACAGCTGGGTGTGTGCTTCCCCCCCATTGCCGATCAGCTGGGTGTGTGCTTCCCCAATGCTGTTTTGCTGGGTCAGTCCTTCCCCGCATTGCCGAACAGCTGAGTGTGTCCTTCCCCGCATTGCCGATCAGCTGGATGTGTGTGACTCCCCCAATGCCGATCAGCTGGATGTGTGTATCTCCCCATTGCCGATCAGCTGGGTGTGTGCCTCACACTTAAATACAGTCTGTGCAGCAGAATGTGCCCCAGACAGAGACAGAGACTGAGACACAGACAGACACAGAGACACAGGCAGAAAAACAGATAGAGACACACACACAGAAACAGACAGAGACAGAGACAGAGGCAGTGGCACAGACAGAGACACAGACAGAGATACAGAGACAGACACAGGCAGAGACACAGACAGAGACACAAATACAGAAACAGACACAGACACAGACACAGACAGAGGCAGCGACACAGACAGAGACACAGACAGAGAAACAGAGACAGACACAGACAGAGAAAGAGACACTGACAGAGACACAGACAGAAACACAGACAAAGACACAGACACAAACAGAGACTCAGACAGAGACAGAGACACAGGCACAGACTCATGCCGAGACACAGACAGATACACAGACGGAGACACAGACGGAGACACAGACGGAGACACAGACAGAGACAAAGACTCAGACAGAGACACAGACAGAGACAGAGACAGAGACACAGACACAGACAGAGACATAGACACAGACAGAGACAGAGACAGAATCACAGGCAGAGACACAGACAGAGACACAGACAATGACACAGACACAAACAGAGACTCAGACAGAGACACAGGCACAGACTCATGCAGAGACACAGACAGATACACAGACGGAGACACAGACGGCGAAACAGACGGAGACACAGACAGAGACAAAGACTCAGACAGAGACACAGACAGAGACACAGACACAGACAGAAACACAGACAGACCGAGAGAGAGAAAAAGACACAGGCAGAGACACAGACAGAAACGCAGTCAGATTCAGAAACACAGACAGAGACCCAGGCTGAGATACAGACAGATACAGGGACACAGGCAGACACAGAGACACAGACACCGACACAGACCCAGACACAGACGGAGACACAGACAGAGACACAGACAGAGACACAGACAGAGACAGCGACAGATACAGCGACAGAGATAGTGACAGTGACAGAGACACCGACAGAGACACCGACACAGACCCAGACAAGACGGAGACACAGGCAGAGACACCAACAGAGACAGCGGCAACGACAGCGACAGAGACAACGACACAGACGGAGACACAGACACAGGCAGAGACACAGACAGGGACAGGGACACAGGCACAGACAGAGACACAGGCACAGACAGAGACAGAGAAACAGACAGAAACACAGACAGAAACACAGACAGTGAGAGAGATGGATACAGGCAGAGACACAGGCAGAGATTGACCATTCTGCATTACCAGGAGAGACTGTCGGTGGGTGGGTGTGACTCCCCCATGGCCGATCAGCTGGGTCAGAATGACTCCCCCATGACCGATCAGCTGGGTCTGTGTGACGCCCCCATGGCCGATCAGCTGGGTATGTGTGACTCCCCCATAGCCGATCAGCTGGTTCAGTGTGACTCCCCCCATGGCCGATCAGTTGGGTCAGTGTGACTCCCCCATAGCCGATCAGCTGGTTCAGTGTGTCTCCCCCCATGGCCGATCAGTTGGGTCAGTGTGACTCCCCCATGGCCGATCAATCTGGTCAGTGTGACTCCCCCATGGCCGATCAGCAGGTCCAGTGTGACTCCCCAATGCCGATCAGCTGGGTATGCGCCTCCGCCATGACCGATCAGCTGGGTGTGTGTGACTCCCCCATTGCCGATCAGCTGGGTGTGTGCCTCACACTTAAACACAGACTGTGCGGCAGAATGTGCCCCAGACAGAGACAGAGACTGAGACACAGACAGACACAGAGACACAGACAGAGGCACAGAGAGACACAGCCACAGAGACGCAGACAGAGATACAGACAGAGATACAGACAGAGAAACAGACAGAGACACAGACAGAGACAGAGACTAAGACACAAACAGACACAGAGACACAGACAGAGGTACAGAGAGACACACAGAGAGACAGAGACTGAGACACAGACGGACACAGACAGAGATACAGACAGAGACACAGACACAGACAGAAACCGAGACACATCAGAGATACAGACAGAGATACAGACAGAGACACAGATACAGACAGGGACACAGACAGAGACACAGACAGAGAGACAGACAGACACAGAGACAGAGACACAGACAGATACATAGACAGAGACAGAGACAGGGACACAGAAAGACACAGAGACACAGACAGAGACACAAACAGAGCGACACAGACACAGACACAGGCACATACACAGACACAGAGACACAGACACAGACAGACACAGAGACACAGGCAGAGACACAGACAGACACAGAGACAAAGACAGAGACAGAGACACAGACAGACACAGAGACACAGACACAGACAGACACAGCGACACAGACAGAGACACAGACAGAGACAAAGGCACAGACAGAGAAATAGTCACAGACAGAGAAACAGACACAGTCCCCGACATCAAACGCTCCCCGACATCATTCCCTCCCCGACATCACCCCCTCCCGACATCACCCCCTCCCGACATCACCCCCTCCCCGACATCACCCCCTTCCCGACATCACCACTTCCCCGGCATCACCACCTCCCCGATATCACCCCCTCCCCGATATCACCCCCACCCCGATATCACCCCCATCCCGATATCACCCCATCCCCGATATCACCCCCACCCCGATATCACCCCCACCCCGATATCACCCCATCCCCGATATCACCCCCACCCCGATATCACCCCCACCCCGATATCACCCCCACCCCGATATCACCCCACCCCGATATCACCCCCACCCCGATATCACCCCACCCCGATATCAACCCCTCCCCGATATCACCACCTCCCCGATATCACCCCCTCCCCGATATCACCCCCTCCCATATATCACCCCCTCCCCGATATCACCCCCTCCCGACATCACACCCTCCCGACACCACCACCTCCCGACATCAACCCCTCCCCGACATCAATACCTCCCCGACATCACCCCAACCCGGATATCACCCCCACCCCGATATCACCCCCACCTCGATATCACTCCCACCCCGATATCACCCCTACCCCGACATTACCCACTCCCCGACATCACCCCTACCGCGACATTACCCCCTCCCCGACATCACCCCCTCCCCGATATCACCCCCACCCGATATCACCCCCCCCAATATCACCCCTTCGCCGATATCACCCCGACCCCGATATCACCCCCTCCATGATATCACCCCTTACCCGATATCATCCCCTCGCCGATATCACCCCGACCCCGATATCACCCCCTCCATGATATCACCCCTTACCCGATATCACCCCTTCGCCGATATCACCCCCTCCCCGATATAAGGCCTCCCTAATATCACCACCTCGCCGACATCACCCCCTCCCCGACATCACCCCCTTCCCGACATCACCCCCTTCCCGACATCCCCCCCCCCGACATCACCCCCTCCCCGACATCACCCCCTCCCCGATATCACACCGTCCCCGACATCACCCCCTCCCCGAATCACTCTCTGCCCGACATCACCCCCTCCCCGACATCGCCCCCTCCCCGTATCACCCCCACCCCGACATCACCCCCACCCCGACATCACCCCACCCCGATATCACCCTCTCCCAGATATAACCCCCTCCGCGATATCACCTCCACCCCGATATCACACCCTCCCCGACATCACACCCTCCCCGATATCATTCCCTCTCCGACATCACCCCCTCCCGACATCACCCCCTCCCGACATCACCCCCTTCCCGACATCACCCCCTTCCCGACATCCCCCCCCCCGACATCACCCCCTCCCCGACATCACCCCCTCCCCGATATCACACCGTCCCCGACATCACCCCCTCCCCGAATCACTCTCTGCCCGACATCACCCCCTCCCCGACATCGCCCCCTCCCCGTATCACCCCCACCCCGACATCACCCCCACCCCGACATCACCCCACCCCGATATCACCCTCTCCCAGATATAACCCCCTCCGCGATATCACCTCCACCCCGATATCACACCCTCCCCGACATCACACCCTCCCCGATATCATTCCCTCTCCGACATCACCCCCTCCCCGACATCACCCCCTTCCCGATGACGAATGTGATATAAAATAGTTACTTTAGAGATATTAGTTAATGTAATGTAGAAGATAGGCCAGTTTAATTCTGGTTAGTTCACAGACAAAGGATTTCTGACCGCATGGAAAAGCAGGAAGAGGTGTGTCCACCAAAGTGATGCTGAGTAATAGGGGCCAGAGGAAGGGATTGGAAGTGAGCCAATCAGAATAGACCAAACAGGTCAGGAGGGACATAGGATGACCTATGGGCGTCGAGTATGTGAAACGTGATGCCATTTGAATGTCTTAGTACAGAGCTCTTTGTCTGATAGCCTCACTTGATTCCGGAGGTACAGAGAGCAGAGAGGTGATCTGTACTGCTGTGAACTGAGACATACTTGCAAGCCTAATAAAATAACTAATGCTGTACCTGCAAATCCATCTCGACTTTTATTGAGGCCAGACTGACGGGTAAAGAAACTGAGGATTTAACCCCGACATCACCACTTCCCCGACATCACCACCTCCCCGACATAACCCCCACGCCGACATCACCCCAACCTTGATATCACCCCCTCCCCGATATCATACCCTCCCCGAGATCACCTCCTCCCCGATATCACCCCCACCCCGATATCACCCACTCACCGACATCACCCCCTCCCCGACATTACCCCTTCCCCGACATTACCCCCTCCCCGACATCACCCCTCCATGATATCACCCCTTCCCCGATATCACGCCCTCCCCGACATCATCCCCTCCCCGATAACACTCCCACTCCGACATCACCCCCTCCACGATATCACCCCCTCCCCGACATCACCCCCTCCCCGACATCACCCCCTTCCCGACATCACCCCCTCCTCGACATCACCCCCTCCCCGACATCACCCCCTCCCCGATATCACACCGTCCCTGACATCACCCCCTCCCCAAATCACTCTCTCCCCGACTTCACCCCCTCCCCGACATCACCCTCTCCCCGACATCACCCCCACCCCGACATTACCCCCACCCCGACATCACCCCACCCCGATATCACCCTCTCCCAGATATAACCCCCTCCCCGATATCACCTCCACCCCGATATCACACCCTCCCCGACATCACACCCTCCCCGACATCACCCTCTCCCCGACATCACCCCCACCCCGACATTACCCCCACCCCGACATCACCCCACCCCGATATCACCCTCTCCCAGATATAACCCCCTCCCCGATATCACCTCCACCCCGATATCACACCCTCCCCGACATCACACCCTCCCCGACATCATTCCCTCCCCGACATCACCCCCTCCCGACATCACCCCCTCCCCGACATCACCCCCTTCCCGATGACGAATGTGATATAAAATAGTTACTTTAGAGATATTAGTTAATGTAATGTAGAAGATAGGCCAGTTTAATTCTGGTTAGTTCACAGACAAAGGATTTCAGACCGCATGGAAAAGCAGGAAGAGGTGGTCCAGCAAAGTGATGCTGAGTAATAGGGGCCAGAGGAAGGGATTGGAAGTGAGCCAATCAGAATAGATCAAACAGGTCAGGAGGGACATAGGATGACCTATGGGCGTCGAGTATGCGAAACGTGATGCCATTTGAATGTCTTAGTACAGAGCTCTTTGTCTGAAAGCCTCACTTGATTCCGGAGGTACAGAGAGCAGAGAGGTGATCTGTACTGCTGTGAACTGAGACATACTTGCAAGTCTAATAAAATAACTAATGCTGTACCTGCAAATCCATCTCGACTTTTATTGAGGCCAGACTGACGGGTAAAGAAACTGAGGATTTAACATTTGGTGCCGTAAACCCGGGATTTCTCAAGACGGTCCTGACCAACTGCGAAATCAGAATTAGACTGATTATGAACAGGAGGATGGGGAAATAGGGCCCACAATGTAGAGCTGGAAAATGACCACGCATTGATTTTTCCCCTCTTCTTATCGTCTGATTAGTCTGGTCACTCGCGGTTGGTACGGAAAGATCGTCTCGAAGAAATCAAAGGTCAGTCTGGGGATTAGCAATTTAATTGATGGGATTTCATATTGTTAATTCGGCTTGGGTTAGGTTATGTGGTTGATGTGACATTTGAAATTGAAAATGGTTCAACTTCATGTGTGAGTTAATTCGGCTTGGGTTAGGTTATAGGGTTGATGGGACATTTGAAATTGAAAATGGTTCAACTCTATGTGTGAGTGTATTAAATATATAGTTGATTAAGCTAAAATTGTACCCTTGGACTGTGGTGGCGAAGGGCGCAGTTCTGAGGACTAGTTGAGATTGTGGGGAATGCTGCATATTGGTTGAAGCAGAAGTCTCTCAAAGGGTTAACAGCAGCATGCAAAATTAAAAGACAGACAGTGCTTCTCACTCAGGCTTTGAGATAACAGCAGCAGCCTGTAGTGTAATCGGATACCTTTCCTTTGAGTCAGTGAACACCAGCAAAGTTACGTTTTGAATTAATTAAAGGAAACCAGTGGGTTTCTCCACCTCTTTGATAAAAGTTATTATTTTCGAAAGCAATTGATTGAAATTGCCAGAATCTTAAGTTTTACTTACTTGAAATAATGTTTATCTCATTTTATCAGGAGATTAATAGAAACTTAAAGGAGGTCACGGACACCATTTTAAAAAGTGTAAATCTGGAGATGATAGTTGATTTTGCCAACATTTATGTGAATGTAAAAGAAAAAAACTTGTTAAAAGAAAAATTGTTAAGATAAAGAATTAATTAAGTTGTAAATGTTATACAAGTTTGTGCTAAGCAAATCGTAAATGTAGTTCTGAGTTGAGATCAGAGCTAAGCTTGCAAGTTGCAGTAATTCAATTTGAATTTTCAAACATTTTTAAGTTTTAAAAAAAAACACTGTTAGAACCTTTTCAACCAAGTAGAGACAGGAAAGGCACGGGTGAAACAAAAGATGAGCTACGTAGTTCAATGGCTGGCCTTGAATTGACAGAAAATGATAAATTCAATAATTTAGAAAATGTTCACTAAAAGTTCCGACTGCACCTGTAGCATTGTCTGCACTAATTCCGGAACCACTAGAGTATAATAATTGATATCCAGTCACTGCTCCCAGATTCTAATTGTGCCAGTAACTCAAGCCCTTTTGGGTGATAGTACGGGTCCTGATTTACCATCTGCACGATCAGTAGAGAAAGAGGAGCTCTGTTTCGCAAGCCCAGTTAGCTCTAGGACCAGATCTCTGACAGCGAGAGAGGGGCTTGATCCTCACGAGAAACAATTAAGTATACCACCTAAGTCTCCCAAAACTAAGGAGAAACCACGAGGTTCGGGAACAAAGGAATCTGCAATAGATGATTTTGAAGAGAAAGAACTCCCCCTAGTGACAGGGAGAGACGTTGAAGTCTTGGAACAAAGGGGAAATAGCTAGAGTGCCCCCTCGTGAGATTCGGAGACAGTTGCCGATTAGGAAGATACCAAACCCAGCCAAAGGGACCCTCAGCCCCTTTTTATGGCCCACCGAATGGATCAACAGCTTTACAACCGCAGCCCCCTCTGAGGGGCCATTGGTCTACTGGGAGAAGAGGACCAGGCAGATATAGAGGGAGCAATGCATGATTTAATTGCGGCCGTGCAGATCACTGGCAACAGGAATGCCCCTTTAAATGACAGGCAGTAGAAGGAGATTATCCGACCCAAAGGAGGGGATACCCACCAAGGGGAGGACAGACGAGATACACTGACTTCTCCCAGGAAAACCCTTTCCCAACACAGGATTGACTAGCTAATTTAGTCAAAAGGACTCTCCAATCGGACAGGGAACCTATTATCTCTCTGCAGATAGGAGATCAGCATCACCCATTTGTAATCGACCCTGGAGCAGCCATGTCTTCTGTGCAATCAGAACTTCGACTACCACTATCCGACCACACGCAGCAATTGTCGGGGTTTCAAGGACAGGTGTGTGAGTATCCTATTTCTGAACCTGTGACAGTCACTTACGAGAATAAGTCTGCAGATCATCAGTTTGTAGTGACTACTGGATTGGACTGTAACTTGTTGGCCCGAGATTTACTGTGTATCTTCCAGCTACAGCTAGAGTGCGGAGATGAGGGGGTAACGGTTAAATCATGGAGGATGAGACAGCAGTGCTATATCTCTATCACCCCCCAGTGGTGGACGTTAGACGTTGAACAGTCACTGCATCACGTTACCCTGGCCTATGACAGAACTGGACGAAACAGGGAGTTGGAGGACAAATACCGGCCATTACTTGAGACCGAATGGCCAGTCAAGGTTACAGCCACAGTCACGGGAAAAGAAGGTACAGCCAATTTTGTTACAATATCACCACATTTATGGCCACAGTCAGCTTCGGTAAGCCCTCATATTACACGTCAGGTCCACGACCAGTACCATGCCAGGGATATGGGGCGAATGGTCAGGAGGGCAGTGGATCATTCGGATCCAACAGACTACGCACTTCAAGTCATGCCGGACGGCACTACCATAAAATATTTTGAGGTCCCTGAAACGATTAACACTCGACTGCAGCATCACAGGGGACATGATGTGTTGGAATATGTCAATCCACAGGTCTGGGCGGAATACCCATCACAAGTGGGAAAGACAAATGTTACACCTATTAAGGTGATGATTAAGGATCATGTAAAGCTACCTTCCATTCGACAATACCCCCTGAAATCTCAAGCTGCTCCATCAATAGATAAATTAATTCAAGAGCTGTTGAAACAGGGTATTTTGGTCCCTTGCCAATCAGAATGTAACACCCCCATACTTGCTGTGCCTAAACCAGCCAAACCAGACCAGTACCGATTAGTACAGGATATACGTTCAATCAATGCCATCGCACAGCCGTTACATGCTCTCGTCCCTAACCCTGCCCACATACTGGCTCAAATTCCAGCTCAAACCCGGGTCTTCGCCGTAATTGACCTTCAGCACGCCTTCTTTGCCCTCCCACTTGCGACTGAAAGTCAATATTTGTTTGCCTTCACTTACAATGGGCAGCAGTATACCTGGACCAGACTGCCACAGGGGTTCGTCAATTCACCTACACTCTTCTCCAGATGTCTGCAGACCCAACTCCAGGCCTTGACATTGGAGCATGGTTCCACTCTAGTGCAGTATGTAGATGACATATTGGTCGCGAGTCCTGACGAGCCCAGTAATAGGGATGATGTGATCCACTTATTGAACCACCTATCCTCGTTGGGTTATGTTGTCTCACAAGCAAAGGTCTTGGTGGCTCAGAGAAAAGTTAAGTTCTGAGGAGTTTTACTTACAGCCACAGAAAGAAGTCTCGAACCCAGTAGGATTGAACCAATATGCCAATTCCCCGCCACTACAATAGCCAAGGAGGTTCGTCATTGGCTGGGTATGATGAATTATTGTCGGCAGTGGATACCAAACATCGTTGTCTATACAAAACTGCTGACGCCTTACACTAGTGAAGAGGGGAACTTTACTCTCACCACCGAGGCACTCGAGGCCTTCCGTTGCCTGAAGCAGGCCTTGTTACAAGCACCGGCCCTCGGTAGGCCCCTATACGACCGACCATTCCAGATATACTGTCGTGTTCTGGAAGGATGTTCAACAGCGGCACTCACCCAGCAACATGTGGACAAGCACCGGCCCGTAGCATATTACTCTTCCAAACTCGACCCAGTGGCGCTGGGCCACCCTGTTTGCACCCAGATCTTGGCAGCGATATACAATAGTCTGCACGCTGCTGCCAACATCACTCTCCAACAGGATATTACGGTGTATAGCTCCCACTCGGTAATCGCACTATTGGGGCAACTGCAGACTCAGCATGTTACCGCAGCTCGTCAGAATAGGTAAGAGATATACCTTTTGAACAATCCACGTCTGACATTTAAACACTGTACCACTATCAATCCAGCTTGTTTTCTTAGCGGTCCCCCTGTCCATGAGGACACACCTGGTCACGACTGTTTAGCCTTTATTCAGGAAACTACAACAATAAGGGACGATCTGAGTGATATTCCGTTAGAACAACCTGACATGATTATGTATGTTGATGGCAGTGCATTAGTAAGCCCCACTGGCCAGAGACTGTCCGGTTATGCAATTGTAGAACAGGATGGTCTGATTCTAGAAGTGGCAGCTTTCCAGACCCCTTATTCTGCCCAACAAGCCGAACTTTTTGCCTCACCCCTGCATGTATACTTGGGGAGATAGCCGGGTAAATATTTACACTGACTCCCGATATGCTTTCGGGGTAGTTCATGACTTCGGACAACTCTGGGAGAATAGGGGATTCCTTACCTCGGCAGGCACGGAAATACCCCACCGGGGTTTAGTTAATGACTTAGTGCAGGCCCTCCTTATGCCCGCGCAGATTTTCGTCATTAAATGCGCTGCCCACACGAATGGTACAACCCCAGTTGACATTGGTAATGAACGAGCAGATTATGCAGCGCGAACAGCCGTGCAAATTCAGCAAGTGATGGTGCCTAAGATGTTAAGTCAGACTAAATGATCTACTATAAATATGTCTGCTTCTGACAAGTCAATGCCAACCATCCAAGACGTCATAAGGTTACAGGAGGACGCTCCTGAGAGTGATAAACAAATGTGGAAACGGTTAGGTTGTACATATGATTCTGTTTCCTCTTTATGGACCACGCCAGCACATCAGACTTGTATGTCTGATGTGCTGGCTTTATGGGTCATTGAATGTGTACACTTTGCAACTCATTGTGAGGCTCGAGGGACTAGTGATTTGTTGCTGGACACTTGGTGGCACCCTGAAATGCAGGGGTTGGCCCAGAGTATCAGTAATCGGTGTTTGATTTGTCAGCAATATAACACCGGAAAAGGTATCCCTTGTGGGAAGGGGCAAACCCCGTTGCCCAGTGGTCCCTTTGAGACGCTCCAAATGGATTACATTGAGTTGGAAAGGTGTCAATGTTGTAAATATGTTTTGGTCATTGTGAATGTGTTCAGCAGATGGGTCGAGGCGTATCCGACTATCGATAATAAAGCTGCTACTGTGGTTAAAGTCTTAATGCGGGAAATCATTCCCCGGTACGGTATACCAGCTCAGTTAAGTTCTGATAATGGGCCTCATTTTATTGGACAAATTAACAAGGAGTTTTGCTCCCAGTTGGGCATACGCCAGCAGTTACACTGTGCTTACAGACCGCAGGCGGCCGGGTTGGTTGAGAGACACAATCAGACCCTCAAAACTAAATTGGCTAAATTAAGAGCAGACACGGGACTGACATGGCTTAAGTTGCTCCCCGTTGCCCTCTTCCAGCTGCGGGTTACACCTGCGGGACCAGCCCGGCTCTCTCCTGCCGAGATTCTTTATGGCAGGCCTCTTAGAACTCCCTGCAGCCTGCAGGTTCCCAGACTGGTTCAGTTTCACCAGATGACTGAAGAGATGACCACCTATGTTCTAGCCCTCACGCAAGTGCTCAAGGAACTCCATGGCCAGGTCCGCGCGGCTCACCAGCCATCGCCCCAGTACCTAGCTCACTTTCAGTCCAGCCCGGCAGTTATGTCATGGTCAAAAATTGGACTAGGAAGGGGTCGGAGCCGCGATGGGACGGGCCCTTCCAAGTTCTCCTTACCACCCCCACAGCAGTTAAAGTGGAGGGGCGAAGTGCTTGAGTCCACCTACATCACTGTAAATTGAGTCCATCTCCACTACTGTAAAAGGTCGGATACTAACCTGCCTCCCTTCTCCAGTGCTATTTTCCAGGTGTGGAGTATGATGGAGTGGCGACGCACCGTCTGTGTGATATTTGGCCTCACTTCGCTTGGAGTGTTATTGGCGACGGACATGGAAAAGAGGAATATTATTTATATTTGTAACCCCAACCAATCTACAAGGATACATCACCTATGCAAAGGTGATGTTCTTCGCTGCCCCCATATACGAGGACAAGGTATCGACTCATGGAAGGTCGTCAAATTTAAGGAGAATGCAGGACTCTTGAAGCAATTGCACCGGTCCCGGCGATGGGAAGGGAACATTATATGGACATTGCCTTGTTTTTGGAATACATGTAAATTCGATTTTGGATGTGTTAAGATTGGTGCAATAAAGGTAACATCAAGCTGTCAGAAGAGCGTAGGAAGAGGCTAGGAGAAAGTGAAAGGGACTAGAGAGAGGACGGGGCGTATGAGAAGGGAAGTACAGCTAGAACGTAGGTTACCGGGAGATACACTTAAGTTAGTTAAAGGCCAAACTGAGGAAAACCCGGGTAGTACGAATCTCTTCTACCAGATTTACCACCACTTGTATGGCCAGGGACGGGTTGTCTGCTACCCGAACCCCGCAGCGGTGTCTAGGTTATTTTCTGTTTCACCGCTTTGGGGCACTCCCCAAACGGTGGTTCATTGTCAGCATTCCGAGCCACTGCCCGATAAAGTCACTCTTCCTTACGATCTGGGTTCAGCACCACCGGCAATTTGCCTTCCCCTTCCTCGGGATTATTTCCACTCACAGTATGATAGGCTGCAACGGTGGAGGGCGTACATACCTAGCCACTTCACTCCCAATAGGGATTCCGGGTCGTACGAGAATTGTTTCAGCAGTGAAGGATACGGCTGTTTGCTGGTCGAGGTGGACATGAATACAACATGTCTGTTCCCCACCTGTACGGACAGGAGGTGCCATATCACCCAGGCGTCTGGCCAATGCGTTTGTTACAACACCACTTGCGTTCCATTTAACGCCGACCTCCAGCTCCTTTGTGGCTGGGCGAATGTTTCTCATATCACTGTTGGGACGAGGGCTTTCCGCATTGCTAGGCGGCCCGAATGGGCATTTCAAAGTTGGATAAACTGGGCTACTGGGGGATCCCTACGCAACCGATATACTGATTGTGATGCTAGCCTGCACACGGAACAAGGATACTACTTTTTATTTAATGGTACAGCGACCAACGTTTTGTCACCCCCATTTCCCCGCCAAATTGCTATAGGGACTCTAGTCCCTACCACAGTCCCCTGCCCCTCGGCGTGGATGCTGCATAATCAGTTAGCACGCCGGGCAGTCTCTGTTGAATTTTGCGAGAACTGGAAAAAACCTCAGGTTCTTGCACCCAACCGGGGCCACTCAGCCGGGTGGGGCATTCTGAGCGTATTGACACTGGGAGGTGTGGGGGGTTCCTTGGCTGTTAGTGATCGGAATTATTTTATTTGTGGCCTTACCATCTTGGGAAATGAAACCTTGGGAGCCCTCGGGGCAAGAACCAAGGAATTGTCTCAGCTACGGTTGTTTGCAATGCAGAACTGGTATGCTCTTGACTATCTTCTGGCCCGTGAGGGTGGGGTATGCGCCATAGTACAGGGCAAGTGTATCATGGGAGTTCAGGACTTCACCGCTAACATCACTAAATTTATGGATCGCATATGGGATCACTTGGACGGGATGCAGGATCCTGGCTGTTGGGGTAACTGGGGGTTAGGGGGTTGGAAGGACTGGTTGATAAATATGGCCATGTATTTAGTGGTGGCTATAGGCTGCATCTTTGTGGGACTGGCCATCCTTAAATGTGTGATGGGTAGAATGCGGGGTGCACTGGATCAGATCAACGCCCCTAAAAACTTAACTGTTAAAATCCATGAGGGTGAAGCAGATGAGGGGCGGGGGGGGGGGGGGGGCTAAGCCAGGAATTGGAAATGCAGCGACAGATCTTTTTAGATGAGGAACCGTAGCTATGGATTGGATAGTTCGGTTATCATGGAATGATAAAAGGAGGGAATGACGAATGTGATATAAAATAGTTACTTTAGAGATATTAGTTAATGTAATGTAGAAGATAGGCCAGTTTAATTCTGGTTAGTTCACAGACAAAGGATTTCAGACCGCATGGAAAAGCAGGAAGAGGTGGTCCAGCAAAGTGATGCTGAGTAATAGGGGCCACAGGAAGGGATTGGAAGTGAGCCAATCAGAATAGATCAAACAAGTCAGGAGGGACAAAGGATGACCTATGGGCGTCGAGTATGTGAAACTTGATGCCATTTGAATGTATCAGTACAGAGCTCTTTGTCTGAAAGCCTCAATTGATTCCGGAGGTACAGAGAGCAGAGAGGTGATCTGTACTGCTGTGAACTGAGACATACTTGCAAGTCTAATAAAATAACTAATGCTGTACCTGCAAATCCATCTCGACTTTTATTGAGGCCAGACTGACGGGTAAAGAAACTGAGGATTTAACACCGACATCACCACTTCCCCGACATCACCACCTCCCCGACATCACCCCCACCCGACATCACCCCAACCAGGATATCACCCCCTCCGCGATATCACACCCTCCCCGAGATCACCTCCTCCCCGAGATCACCCCCACCCCGATATCACCCACTCACCGACATCACCCCCTCCCCGACATTACCCCCTCCCCGACATTACCCCTCCCCGACATCACCCCCTCCATGATATCACCCCTTCCCCGATATCACGCCCTCCCCGATATCACACCCTCCCCGATATCACCCCACCCCAATATCACCCCCTCCCCCACATCACCCCCTCCCCGACATCACCCCCTCCCCGACATCACCCCCATCCCGACATCACCCCCATCCCGACATCATCCCCTCCCCAATATCACCCCCACTCCGACATCACCCGCTCCCCGATATCACCCCACCCCGATATCACCCCCTCCCCCACATCACCCCCTCCCAGACATCACCCCCTCCCCGACATCACCCCCATCCCGACATCACCCCCATCCCGACATCATCCCCTCCCCAATATCACCCCCACTCCGACATCACCCGCTCCCCGATATCACCCCACCCCGATATCACCCCCACACCGATATCACCCCCACCCCGACGTCTCCCCCTCCCCGATGTCAACCCGTACCCCATATCACGGCCACGCCGATGTCACCCCCTCCCCGATACCACCCCCTCCCCAATATCACCCCCACCCCGAGATCACCCCCACCGCGGATATCACCCCTCCCTGATATCACCCCCACACCGACATCACACCTTCCCCGATATCACCCACTCCCCGTATTGCCACCTCCCCAACACCACTCCGTCCCCGATAGTACCCCCTCCCCGATATCACCCCCTCCCCGACATCAGCCCCTCCACGACATCATCCCATCCCCGACATCATCCCCTCCTCGACATCAGCCCCTCCACGATATCACACCGTCCCCGACATCAGCCCCTCCCCGACATCACACCCTCCCTGACATCACACCCTCCCCGACATCAGCTCCTCCCCGACATCACCCCCTCCCCGACATCATTCCCTCCCCGACATCACCCCCTCCCCGATATCACATCGACCCCGATATCACCCCGACCCGCTATCACCCCCACACCGATATCACCCCCACCGCGGATATCACCGCCTCCCCGATATCACCCCCTCCCCGATATCACCCCCTCCCCGATATCACCCCCGCCCCGATATCAACCCCACCCCGATATCATCCACTCACCGATATCATCCATTCCCCGATATTACACCCGCCCCAATATCACCCCTGCCCCGATATCAGTCCCTCCCCGATATCACCCCCACCCCGATATCACCACCTCCCCGATATTACCCGTTCCCCGATATCACCCCTCCCCGATATCACCGCCACCCCGATATCACCCCCTCCCCGATATCACCCCCTCCCCGATATCACCCCCTCTCCGATATCACCACCTCCCCGATATCACACCCACCATGATATCACCCCCTCCCCGATACCACCCCCGCCCCGATACCACCCCCGCCCCGATATCACCCACGCCCCGATATCACCCACGCCCTGATATCACCCACCCACCGGCAGATGTCACTGCTCTTGGATATCAACTCCGCCCATTCCCTGGAGATCACCCCCACCCGCCAAATGTCAGCCCTCCCAGCCGGATATCACCCCCCTAAATATCACCCCCCCCCCTCGTATGCCAGTCCCCAGCGAAAACGACCTTCGATATTATCACCCTGATTAACACCCACAACCCCCGGATGCCCCCAGCCAGGTATCTTCCCGCCCGATGACACATCCACTCCACCGAACCAGCCTAACTTGGGCTGGATTAGCTCAGTGGGTTTAAGAGCTGGCTTGCAATGCAGGACAATGCGAACAGCGCGGAATCAATTCCCGTGCCGGCCTCCACAAACAGGCGCCAGACTTTGGCGACTAGGGGCTTTAACACAGTGACGTCAGTCAAATTACTTGTGACAATAAGCGATTATTATTATTAATATATCATTCCCGCCCCCCTCGGACATGAAACCAGCCTGGAATTCAGACACCCCTCCCCACCAAACATCACCGCAGAACAGATATCAGCACCCACCGGATATCACGCCCACCCCCGATATCAACCAACCCCAGATATCACCCACCCTGATATCACCCCACCCCGATATCACCCCCTCCCCCACATCACCCCCTCCCCAACATCACCCCGTCCCCGACATCACCCCCATCCCGACATCACCCCATCCCGACATCATCCCCTCCCCAATATCACCCCCACTCCGACATCGCCCCCTCCCCGATATCACCCCCTCCCCGATATCACCCCCACACCGACATCACCCCCACCCCAACGTAACCCCCTACCCTATTTCACCCCGTCCCCCATATCACGGCCACGCCGATGTCACCCCCTCCCCGATAGCACACCCTCTCCAATATCACACCCACCCCGAGATCACCCCCACCGCGGATATCACCCCTCCCTGATATCACCCCCACACCGACATCCCACCCTCCCCGATATCACCCACTCCCCCATATCGCCCCCTCCCCAACACCACTCCGTCCCCGATAGTACCCCCTCTCCGATATCACCCACTCCACGACATCACCCCCTCCACGACATCATCCCATCCCCGACATCATCCCCTCCCCGACATCAGCCCATCCCCGATATCACACCGTCCCCGACATCAGCCCCTCCCCAACATCACCCCCTCCCCGACATCACCCCCATCCCGACATCATCCCCTCCCCAATATCACCCCCACTCCGACATCGCCCCCTCCCCGATATCACCCCCTCCCCGATATCACCCCCACACCGACATCACCCCCACCCCAACGTCACCCCCTACCCTATGTCACCCCATCCCCCATATCACGGCCACGCCGAAGTCACCCCCTCCCCGATAGCACACCCTCCCCAATATCACACCCACCCCGAGATCACCCCCACCGCGGATATCACCCCTCCCTGATATCACCCCCACCCCGACATCCCACCCTCCCCGATATCACCCACTCCCCCATATCGCCCCCTCCCCAACACCACTCCGTCCCCGATAGTACCCCCTCCCCGATATCACCCCCTCCACGACATCACCCCCTCCACGACATCATCCCATCCCCGACATCATCCCCTCCCCGACAACAGCCCATCCCCGATATCACACCGTCCCCGACATCAGCCCCTCCCCGACATCACACCCTCCCTGACATCACCCCCTCCCCGACATCAGCCTCTCCCCGACAACACCCCCTCCCCGACATCATTCCCTCCCCGACATCACCCCCTCCCCGATATCACACCGACCCCGACATCAGCCCCTCCCCGACATCACCCCCTCCCCGACATCACCCCCTCCCGATATCACACCGTCCCCGACATCAGCCCCTCCCCGACATCACACCCTCCCTGACATCACCCCCTCCCCGACATCAGCCTCTCCCCGACAACACCCCCTCCCCGACATCATTCCCTCCCCGACATCACCCCCTCCCCGATATCACACCGACCCCGACATCACCCCCTCCCCGATATCACACCGACCCCGACATCAGCCGCTCCCCGATATCACGCCCTCCCCGACATCACCCCCACCCCGACATCACCCCCACCCCGATATCACCCTCCCAATTATCACCCCCTCCCCGATATCACCCCCACCCCGATATCACCCCCACCCCGATATCACCCCTTCCCCGCTGTCATTCCCTCCCCGACACCACCCCCTTCCCGACATCACCCCCACCCCGACATCTCCCCAACCCGGATATCGCCCCTCCCCGATATCACACCGTCCCCGACATCAGATCCTCCCCGACATCATTCCCTCCCCGACATCACCCCCCTCCCCGACATCACCACCGCCCCGACATCACCCCCACCCCGACATCACCCCAACCCGGATATCACCCCCTCCCCGATATCACACCTTCCCCGAGATCACCTCCTCCCCGATATCACCCCCACGCCGATATCACACCCTCACCGACATCACCGCCTCTGCGACATCAACCCCTCCCCGACATCACCGACTCCCCGACATCACCGCCTCCCCGACATCAACCCCACCACGACATCACCCGCTCCCCGATATGCCCCCACCCGGATATCACCCCCTCCCCAACATCACCCCCTCCCCGATATCACCCACTCCCCGACATCACCCCCACCTCAACATCACCCCCTTCCCGACATCACCCACACCCCGACATCACCCCCTCCCCGACATCACCCCCACCCCGATATCTCCCCCAATCCAAAGTCAACCCCTCCCTGATGTCACCCCCCCCCCAATATCACCCCCTCCCCGATATTACCCCCACTACGACGTCACCCCCTCCCCGATATCACCCCCTCCCCGATATCACCCCGCCCCGATATCACCCCCACCCCGATATCACCCCCACTCCGACATCAACCCCTCCCCGATATCACCCCCACTCCGACGTCATCCCCTCCCCGATATCACCCCCTCCCCGATATCACCCCCACCCCGATATCACCCCCACCGCGGATATCACCCCCTCCCCGATATCACTCCCACCCCGCTATCACCCCCTCCCCGATATCACCCCCGCCCCGATATCACCCCCACTCTGACGTCAGCCCTTCCCCGATGTCAGCCCCTCCCCTATATCAAAAACTCCCCGATATTCACCCCCTCCCCAATATCACCCCCTCCCCGATATCACCCCGACCCCGCTATCACCCCCACCCCGATATAACCCCCACCGCGGATATCACTGCCTCCCCGATATCACCCCCTCCCCGATATCACCCCCTCCCCGATATCACCCCCGCCCCGATATCAACCACACCCCGATATCATCCCCTCACCGATATCATCCACTCCCCAATATTACCCCCGCCCCAATATCACCCCTGCCCCGATATCACTCCCTCCCCGATATCACCCCCACCCCGATATCACCACCTCCCCGCTATTACCCCTTCCCCGATATCACTCCTCCCCCATATCACCGCCACCCCGATATCACCCCCTCCCCGATATCACCCCCTCCCCGATATCACCCCCTCCCCGATATCACACCCACCCTGATATCACCCCCTCCCCGATACCACCCCTGCCCCAATACCACCCCCGCCCCGATATCACCCACGCCCCGATATCACCCACGCCCTGATATCACCCACCCACCGGCAGATGTCACTACTCTTGGATTTCAACTCCGCCCCTTCCCTGGAGATCACCCCCACCCGCCAAATGTCAGCCCTCCCAGCCGGATATCACCCCCCTAAATATCACCCCCCCCCCTCGTATGCCAGTCCCCAGCGAAAACGACCTTCGATATTATCACCCTGATTAACACCCACAACCCCCGGATGCCCCCAGCCAGGTATCATCCCGCCCGATGACACACCCACTCCACCGAACCAGCATAACTTGGGCTGGATTAGCTCAGTGGGTTTAAGAGCTGGCTTGCAATGCAGGACAATGCGAACAGCGCGGAATCAATTCCCGTGCCGGCCTCCACAAACAGGCGCCAGACTTTGGCGACTAGGGGCTTTAACACAGTGACGTCAGTCAAATTACTTGTGACAATAAGCGATTATTATTAATATATCATTCCCGCCCCCCTCGGATATGAAACCAGCCTGGAATTCAGACACCCCTCCCAACCAAACATCACCGCAGAACAGATATCAGCACTCACCGGATATCACGCCCACCCCCGATATCAACCAACCCCAGATATCACCCACCCTGATCAGCCAACTGCAGAGATCACCCAAGCCCAGATATCACCCAACACCAGATAACACCCAACCCCAGATATCACCCAATCCCTGATATCACCCAACCCCAGAGACCACCCAACCCCAGATACCACCCAACCCCAGAGATCACGCAACCTCAGGTATCACCCAACCCCAGAGATCACCCAGCCCCAGATATCACCCAAACACAGAGATCAACCAATCCCAGATATCACTCAACCCCAGATATCACCCAACACCCGATATCAACCGACCCCCGATTTCACCCAATCCCAGAGATCACCCAGCCCCAGAGATCACCCAACACCAGATATCAGCCAACCCCGGATATCACCCAACCCCAGAGATCACCCAAGCCCACAGATCACCCAACCCCAGAGACCACCCAACCCCAGACATCACCCAACCCCAGATATTACCCAACCCCAGAAATCACCCAACCCGAGAGATCACCCAACGCCAGACATCACCCAACCCCAGACATCACCCAATTCATCAGATCACCCAATCCCAGAGATCACCCAACCCCAGAGATCACACAACCCCAGAGATCACCCAACGCCAGATATCACCCACCCCCGATATCAACCAACCCCAGATATCACCCACCCTGATCAGCCAACTGCAGAGATCACCCAAGCCCAGATATCACCCAACACCAGATAACACCCAACCCCAGATATCACCCAATCCCTGATATCACCCAACCCCAGAGACCACCCAACCCCAGATACCACCCAACCCCAGAGATCACGCAACCTCAGGTATCACCCAACCCCAGAGATCACCCAGCCCCAGATATCACCCAAACACAGAGATCAACCAATCCCAGATATCACTCAACCCCAGATATCACCCAACACCCGATATCAACCGACCCCCGATTTCACCCAATCCCAGAGATCACCCAGCCCCAGAGATCACCCAACACCAGATATCAGCCAACCCCGGATATCACCCAACCCCAGAGATCACCCAAGCCCAGAGATCACCCAACCCCAGAGACCACCCAACCCCAGACATCACCCAACCCCAGATATTACCCAACCCCAGAAATCACCCAACCCCAGAGATCACCCAACGCCAGACATCACCCAACCCCAGACATCACCCAATTCATCAGATCACCCAATCCCAGAGATCACCCAACCCCAGAGATCACACAACCCCAGAGATCACCCAACGCCAGATATCACCCAACGCCAGATATCACCCAACCCCAGATATCACCCAACACCGAATATCACCCTACCCCGGATATCACACAAGCCCAGAGATCACACAACCCCAGATATCACCCAACCCCAGATATCACCAAAGCCTAGAGTTCACCAAACGCCAGACATCATCCAACCCAAGATATCACCCAACCCCAGAGATCACCCAAACTCAGAGATGATCCAACCCCAGAGATCACCCAACCCCAGAGATCAACCAACCCCAGAGTTCACCCAACCCCAGTATCACCCAACCCAAGATATCATCCAAGCCCCGATATCAACCAACCCCCGATATCACCCAACCCCTGAGATCACCCAACCCCAGAGATCACCCAACTCCAGATATCACCCAACCACGGGTATCACTCAACCCCAGAGATCACACAACCCCAGAGATCACACAACCCCAGAGATCACACAACCCCAGAGATCACCCAACCCCAGACATCACCCATCCACAGATATCACCCAATCCCAGCGATCACCCAACCCCAGAGATCACCCAACCCCAGAAATTAACCAACCCCAGATATCACCCAAACCCAGAGATCACCCAACCCCTGAGATCACCCAACCCTAGACATCACCCATCCCCACATATCGCCCAAACCCATGGATCACCCAGCCCCAGAGATCACTCAACCCCAGAGATCACACAAACCCAGAGATCACCCAACCCCAGAGATCACCCAACCCCAGATATAACCTAACCCCAGATATAACACAACCCAAGATATCACCCATCCACAGAAATCACCCAAACCCGGATATCACCCTCCCACGAATATTACCCAACACCAGAGATCACCCAACCCCAGAGATCACCCAACCCCAGAGATCACCCAACCCAAGATATCACCCAACGCCAGATATCGCCCAACCTCAGAGATCACCCAACCCCAGAGATCACACAATCCCAGATTTCACCTTCGGCCAGAGATCACCCAACCCCAGAGATCACCCAATTCCAGATATCACCCAACCCCGGATATCACTCAACCCCAGACATCGCCCAACCCCAGAGATCACCCAACCCCAGAGATCACCCAACTCCAGAGATCACCCAACCCCAGACATCACCCATCCCCAGACATCACCCAATCCCAGAGATCACACAACCCCACAGATCACCCAACCCCAGATATTACCCAACCCCAGATATCACCCAACCCCAGAGTTTAATCCGGACAAATGTGAGGTAATGCATTTTGGAAGGGCTAATGCAGGTAGGGAATATACAGTGAATGGTAGAACCCTCAAGAGTATTGAAAGTCAAAGAGATCTAGGAGTACAGGTCCACAGGTCATTGAAAGGGGCAACACAGGTGGAGAAGGTAGTCAAGAAGGCATACGGCATGCTTGCCTTCATTGGCCGGGGCATTGAGTATAAGAATTGGCAAGTCATGTTGCAGCTGTATAGAACCTTAGTTAGGCCACACTTGGAGTATAGTGTTCAATTCTGGTCGCCACACTACCAGAAGGATGTGGAGGCTTTAGAGAGGGTGCAGAAGAGATTTACCAGAATGTTGCCTGGTATGGAGGGCATAAGCTATGAGGAGCGATTGAATAAACTCGGTTTGTTGTCACAGGAACGAAGGAGGTTGAGGGGCGACCTGATAGAGGTATACAAAATTATGAGGGGCATAGACAGAGTGGATAGTCAGAGGCTTTTCCCCAGGGTAGAGGGGCCAATTACTAGGGGGCATAGGTTTAAGGTGAGAGGGGCAAGATTTAGAGTAGATGTACGAGGCAAGTTTTTTACGCAGAGGGTAGTGGGTGCCTGGAACTCGCTACCGGAGGAGGTAGTGGAAGCACGGACGATAGGGACATTTAAGGGGCATCTTGACAAATATATGAATAGGATGGGAATAGAAGGATACGGCCCCAGGAAGTGTAGAAGATTGTAGTTTAGTCGGGCAGTATGGTCGGCACGGGCTTGGAGGGCCGAAGGGCCTGTTCCTGTGCTGTACATTTCTTTGTTCTTTGTTCTTTGTTATCACCCAACCCCTGAGATCACCCAACCCTAGACATCACCCATCCCCAGATATCACCCAAACCCATGGATCATCCAGCCCCAGAGATCACTCAACCCAAGAGATCACACAAACGCAGAGATCACCCAAACGCAGAGATCACCCAACCCCAGATATAACCCAACCCCAAATATAACCCAACCCCAGATATCACCCATCCACAGAAATCACCCCAAACCCGGATATCACTCTACCACGAATATCACCCAACACCAGAGATCACCAAACCCCAAAGATCACCCAATCCCAGTGATCACCTAACGCAAGAGATCACCCAACCCCAGAGATCACTCAACCTCAGAGATCACCCAACGCCAGAGATCACCCAACGCCAGAGACCACCCAACGCCAGAGATCACCCAACGCCAGAGATCAGCCAACCCCAGAGATCACCCAACCCCAGGCATCACCCAACCCCAGACATCACCCAATCCATGAGATCACCCAATCCCAGAGATCACCCAACCACAGAGATCACACAACCCCAGAGATCACTCAACCCCAGAGATCACCCAACGCCAGATATCACCCAACCCCAGATATCAACCAACCCCAGATATCACCCAACACCGAATATCACCCTACCCCGGATATCACCCAAGCCCAGAGATCACCCAACGCCAGATATCACCCAACCCCAGATATCACCCAAGCCCAGAGTTCATCAAACGCCAGACATCATCCAACCCCAGATATCACCCAACCCCAGAGATCACCCAACCTCAGATATCATCCTACCCCGGATATCACCCAACCCCAGAGATCACCCAACCCCAGAGTTCACCCAACCCCAGTATCACCCAACGCCAGTATCACCCAACCCAAGACATCACCCAACCCCCGATATCGACCAACCCCCGATATCATCCAATCCCTGAGATTACCCAACCCCAGAGATCCCCAACTCCAGATATCACCCAACCCCGGATATCACTCAACCCCAGAGATCACCCAACCCCAGAGATCACACAACCCCAGAGATCACCCAACCCCAGAGAGCACCCAACCCGAGACATCACCCATCCCCAGACATCACCCAATCCCAGAGTTCACCCAGCCCCAGAGATCACCCAACCCCAGATATTACCCAACCCCAGATATCGCCCAACCCCAGAGATCACCCAACCCCTGAGATCACCCAACCCTAGACATCACCCATCCCCAGATATCACTCAAACCCATGGATCACCCAGCCCCAGAGATCACTCAACCACAGAGATCACACAAACAGAGAGATCACCCAACCCCAGAGATCACCCGACCCCAGATATAACCTAACCCCAGATATAACACAACCCAAGATATCACCCATCCACAGAAATCACCCAAACCCGGATATCACCATACCACGAATATCACCCAACACGAGAGATCACCCAACCCCAGATATCACCCAACACCAGAGATCACCCAACCCCAGAGATCACCCAACCCCAGATATCACCCAACACCAGAGATCACCCAACCCCAGAGATCACTCAACCCAAGATATCACCCAACACCAGATATCGCCCAACCTCAGAGATCACCCAACCCCAGAGATCACCCAATCCCAGAGATCACATGAAGCCAGAGATCACCCAACCCCAGTGATCACCCAACACCAGATATCACCCAACCCAAGATATCACCCAACGCCAGATTTCACCCAACCTCAGAGATCACTCAACCCCAGAGATCACCCAATCCCAGATATCACCTAACGCCAGAGATCACCCAACCCCAGAGCTCACTCAACCACAGAGATCACCCAACGCCAGAGATCACCCAACGCCAGAGATCACCCAACGGCAGAGATTACCCATCGCCAGAGATCACCCAACACCAGAGATCACCCAACACCAGAGATCATCCAACGCAAGAGATAACCCAACCCCAGATATCACCCAACCCCAGATATCACCCACCCCAGATATCACCCAACCCCAGAAATCACCCAATCCCAGATATCACCCGACCCCGGATATCACCCTACCCCGGATATCACCCAACACCAGAGATCACCCAACCCCAGAGATCATCCAACCCCAGAGATCACCCAACCTTAGGTATCACCCAATTCAAGATATCACCCAACGCCAGATATCACCCAAACTCAGAGATCACCCAACCCCAGAGATCACGCAATCCCACAGATCACCTAACCCCAGAGATCAGCCAACCCCAAATATCACCCAACACCAGAGATCACCCAACCCCAGAGATCACCCAACCCAAGATATCGCCCAACGCCAGATATCACCCAACCTCAGAGATCACACAACCCCAGAGATCACCCAATCCCAGAGATCACCCAATCCCAAAGATCACCTAACCCCAGAGATCACACAACCACAGATATCACCCAACCCCAGAGATCACCCAACGCCAGAGATCACCAAGCGCAATAGATCACCCAATGCCAGAGATCACCCAACCCAGAGATCACCCAACCCTAGAGATCACCCAAACCGAGAGATCACCCAAACCCAGATATCACCCTTCCCTAGATATCACCCAACCCCAGTGATCACCTAGCCCCAGAGATCACCCAACCCCAGAGATCACCCAACCCCAGATATCACCGAACGCCAGATATCACCAAACACCAGAAATCACCCAAACCAGGATATCACCCTACCCCGGATATCACCCTACCCCGGATATCACCTAACACCAGTGATCACCCAACCCCAGAGAACACCCAACCCCAGAGATCACACAACCCCAGGTATCACCCAATTCAAGATACCACCCAACGCCAGATATCACCCAAATCCAGAGATTACCCAACCCCAGAGATCACCCAATCCCAGAGATCACCTAACCCCAGAGATCACCCGACCCCAAAGATCACACAACCCCAGAGATCACCCAACCCCAGATATCACCCAACCCCAGATATTACACAACCCCAGAGATCACCCAACCCCAGGGATCACCCAATCCCTGAGATCACCTAACCCCAGAGATCACCCAACCCCAGAGATCACTCAACCCCAGAGATCACCCAACGCCAGAGATCACGCAACGCCAGAGATCACCCAACGCCAGTGATCACCCAACGCCAGAGATCACCCAACCCCATAGATTACCCAACCCCAGATATCACCCTACCCCAGATAACACAGAACCCCAGAGATCAGCCAACCCCAGATATCTCCCAACCCCAGATATCACCCAATCCCAGAGATCACCCAACCCCAGAAATCACCCAAACCCGGATATCACCCAACCCCGGATATCAACCTACTCCGGTTATCACCCTACCCCGCATATCAACCGACCCCGGATATCAGCCAACACCAGAGATCACCCAACACCAGAGATCATCCAACCACAGATATCACCCAGCCCCGGGTATCATCCAATTCACGTTATCACCCTACCCCGGATATCACCCAACCCCAGATATTACCCAACCCCAGAGATTACCCAATCCCAGAGATCACCTAACCCCAGAGATCACCCAACCCCAGAGATCACAAAACGCCAGAGATCACCCAACGCCAGAGATCACCCAACCCCAGAGATCAACCAACCCCAGAGATCACCCAACCCCAGAGATCACCCAACCCCAGAGATCACTCAACCCAAGGTATCAACCAACGCCAGATATCACCCAACCTCAGAGATCATCCAACGCCAGAGATCACCCAATCCCAGAGATCACCTAACCCCAGACATCACCCAACCCCAGAGATCACCCAACCCCAGAGATCACCCAACTCCAGAGATCACCTAACCCCAGAGATCACCCAACTCCAGAGATCACCCAATGCCAGAGAACACCCAACACTAGAGATCACCCATCCCCAGAGATCACCCAACCCCATATATCACCCTACCCCAGATGTTACCCAACCCCAGAGACCATCCAACCCCAGATATCACCCAAACCCAGATTTCACCAAACCCCAGAAATCACCCAAACCCGGATATCACCCAACACCAGAGATCACCCAACCCCAGAGATCAAGCAACCCCAGGCATCACCCAATCCAAGATATCTCCCAACGCCAGATATCACCCAAACTCAGAGATCACCAATCCCCAGAGATCACCCAATCCCAGAGATCACATAACCCCAGAAATCAACCAAACCCGGATATCACCCTACCCCGGATATCACACTACCCCGGATATCACCCAAACCCAGAGATCACCCAACCCCAGAGATCACCCAACCCAAGAGATCACGCAACCCCAGGTCTCACCCAATCCAAGAGATCACCCAATGCCAGATATCACCCAAACTCAGAGTTCACCCAACCACAGAGATCACCCAACCCCAGAGATCACCCAACCCCAGAGATCACCCAACCCCAGATATCACTCTACCCCAGATATTACCCAACCCCAGAGATCACCCAACCTCAGATATCATCCAACCCCAGAGATCAACCAACCCCAGATATCACCCAACCCCAGATATCACCCAACCCCAGAAATCACCCAAACCCGGATATCACCCTACCCCGGATATCACCCTACTCCGGATATCACCAATCACCAGAGATCACCCAACCCCAGAGATCACCCAACCCCTCAGATCATCAAACCCCAGATATCATCGAACCCCAGATATCACCAAACCCCAGAAATCACCCATACCAGGATATCACCCTACCCCAGATATCACCTTACCCCGGATATCACCCAACACCAGTGATCACCGAACCCCAGAGATCACCCAACCCCAGAGATCACGCAACCCCAGGTATCACCCAATTCAAGATATCACCCAACGCCAGATATCACCCAAACTCAGAGATTACCCAACCCCAGAGATCACCCAATCGCAGAGATCACCTAACCCCAGAGATCACCCGACCCCCAAAGATCACCCAACCCCAGAGATCACCCCCAACACCAGATATCACGTAACCCCAGATATTACCCAACCCCAGAGATCACCCAACCCCAGAGTTCACCCAATCCCTGAGATCACCTAACCCCAGAGATCACCCAATCCCAGTGATCACCTAACCCCAGAGTTCACCCAACCCCAGAGATCACTCAACCCCAGAGATCACCCAACGCCAGAGATCACCGAACGCCAGAAATCACCCAATCCCGGTTATCACCCTACCCCGGATATCACTGTACCCCATACATCACCCAACACCAGAGATCACCCAACCCCAGAGATCATCCAACCCCAGAGATCACCCAAACCCAGGTATCACCCAAGCCAAGATTTCACCCAACGCCAGATATCACCCAAACTCAGAGATCACCCAATCCCAGAGATCACCCAATCCCAGAGATCTCCTAACCCCAGAGATCACCCAACCCCAGAGATCACCCAACCCCAGAGATCACCCAACGCCAGAGATCACCCAACCCCAGAGTTCACCCAACGCCAGAGATCGCCCAACCCCAGAGATCACCCAACCCCAGAGACAACCCAAACCCCGAGATCACGCAAGCTCAGGTATCACCCAATCCAAGATATCACCCAATGCCAGATATCACCCAACCAAAGAGATCACCCAATCCCAGAGATCACCTAACCCCAGAGTCACCCAACCCCAGAGATCACCCAAACCTAGAGATCACCCAAACCTAGATATCACCCACCCCCAGAGATCACGCAACCCCACGTATCACCCAATCCAAGATATCACCCAACGCCAGATATCACCCAACGCCAGAGATCACCCAATGCTAGAGATCACCCAACCCCAGAGATCACCCAACCCCAGAGATCACCCAACCCCAGATATCACTCTACCCCAGATGTTACCCAACCCCGGAGATCACCCAACCCCAGATATCACCCAACCCCAGAAATCACCAAAACCCGGATATCACCCTACCCCAGATATCACCCTACCCCGGATATCACCCAACACCAGAGATCACCCAACCCCAGAGATCACCCAACCCCAGAGATCACCCAACCCCAGATATCACCGAACCCCAGATATCACCATACCCCAGAAATCACCCATACCAGGATATCACCCTACTCCGGATATCACCCTACCCCGGATATCACCCAACACCAGTGATCTCCCAACCCCAGAGATCACCCAACCCCAGAGATCACGCAACCCCTGGTATCACCCAATTAAATATATCACCCAACGCCAGATATCACCCAAACTCAGAGATTACCCAACACCAGAGATCACCCAATCCCAGAGATCACCTAACCCCAGAGATCACTCGACCCCCAAAGATCACCCAACCCCAGAGATCACCCATCCCCAGATATCACCCAACCCCAGATATTACCCAACCCCAGAGATCACCCAACCCCAGAGATCACCAAATCCCTGAGATCACCTAGCCCCAGAGATCACCCAACCCCAGAGATCACTCAACCACAGAGATCACCCAGCGCCAGAGATCACGCAACGCCAGAGATCACCCAACGCCAGTGATCACCCAACGCCAGAGATCACCCAACCCCAGAGATCACCCAACCCCAGATATCACCCTACACCAGATAACACACAACCCCAGAGATCACCCAACATCAGAAATCACCCAACCACAGAGATCACCCAACCCCAGATATCTCCCAACCCCAGATATCACCCAACCACAGATATCACCCAACCCCAGAAATCACCCTAACCCGGATATCACCCTACCCCGGATATCACCCTACCCCGGATATCAGCCAACACCAGAGGTCACCCAACACCAGAGATCATCCAACCACTGATCTCACCCAGCCCCAGGTATCATCCAATCCACGTTATCACCCAACGCCAGATATCATCCGAACTCAGAGATCACCCAACCCCAGAGATCACCCAATCCAAGAGATCACCTAACCCCAGAGATCACCCAACCCCAGAGATAATCCAACCGCAGAGATCACCCAACGCCAGAGATCACCCAACCCCAGAGATCACCCAACCCCAGAGATCAACCAACCCCAGAGATCACCCAACCCCACAGATCACCCAACCCCAGAGATCACCCAACCCAAGGTATCAACCAACGCCAGATATCACCCAACCTCAGAGATCACCCAACCCCAGAGATCACCCAATCCCAGACATCACCTAACCCTAGAGATCACCCAACTCCAGAGATCACCCAACCCCAGAGATCACCCATCGCCAGAGATCACCCAACCCCAGAGATCAGCCAACTCCAGAGAACACCCTACACTAGAGATCACCCATCCCCAGAGATCACCTAAAACCAGAGTCACCCAACCCCAGAGATCACTCAATCCCAGAGATCACCCAACCCAAGATATCACCCAACGCCAGATATCACCCAACCTCAGAGATCACCCAACCCCAGAGATCACCCAACCTCAGAGATCACCCAACCCCAGAGATCACCCAATCCCAGAGATCACCTAACCCCAGAGATCACCCAACCACAGAGATCACACAACCCCAGAGATCACCGAACGCCAGATATCACCCAACGCCAGAGATCACCCAATGCTAGTGATCACCCAACCCCAGAGATCACCCAACCCCAGAGATCACCCAACCCCAGATATCACTCTACCCCAGATATTACCCAACCCCAGAGATCACCCAACCCCAGATATCAACCAACCCCAGAGATCACACAACCCCAGATATCACCCAACCCCAGAGATCACCCAACCCCAGAGATCACCCAACCCCAGATATCACTCTACCCCAAATATTACGCAACCCCAGGGATCACCCAACCCCAGATATCATCCAACCACAGAGATCACCCAATCCCTGAGATCACCTAACCCCAGAGATCATCCAACCCCAGAGATCACTCAACCCCAGAGATCACCCAACGCCAGAGATCACGCAACACCAGAGATCACCCAACGCCAGTGATCACCCAACCTCAGAGATCCCCCAACCCCAGATATCACCCTCCCCCAGATAACACACAACCCCAGAGATCACCCAACCTCAGAGATCACCCAACCCCAGAGATCACCCAACCCCAGATAGCTCCCAACCCCAGATATCACCCAACCACAGATATCACCCAACCCCAGAAATCACCCAAACCCGGATATCACCCTACCCCGGATATCACCCTACCCCGGATATCAGCCAACACCAGAGATCACCCAACACCAGAGATCACCCAACCCCAGAGATCACCCAACGCCAGAGATCACCCAACCCCAGAGATCACACAACCCCAGAAATCACCCAACCCCAGAGATCACCCAACCCCAGAGATCAACCAACCCCAGAGATCACCCATCCCCAGAGAGCACCCAACCCCAGATATCACCCTACCCCAGATATCACCCAACCCCAGAGATCACCCAACCCCAGAAATCACCCAACCCCAGAGATCACCCAACGCCAGAGATCACCCAAAGCCAGATTTCACCCAACCCCAGAAATCACCCAAACCCGGATATCACCCGACCCCGGATATCACCCAACACCAGAGATCACCCAACCCCAGAGATCACCCAACCCCAGATTTCACCCAACCCCAGAAATCACCCAAACACGAATATATCACCCGACCCCGGATATCACCCGACCCCGGATATCACCCAACACCAGAGATCACCCAACCCCAGAGATCACCCAACACCAGATTTCACCCAACCCCAGAAATCACCCAAACCCAGATATCACCCGACCCCGGATATCACCCACCCCCAGATATTACCCATCCACAGAGATCACCCAACCCCAGAGATCACCCAATCCCAGAGATCACCTAACCCCAGAGATCACCCAACCCCAGAGTTCACTCAACCCCAGAGATCACCCAACGCCAGAGATCACCCAAAGCGAGAAATCACCCAAACCCGGATATCACCCTACCCCGGATATCACCGTACCCCGTACATCACCCAACACCAGAGATCACCCAACCCCAGAGATCATCCAACCCCAGAGATCACCCATCCCCAGGTATCACCCAAGCCAAGATATCACCCAACGCCAGATATCACCCAAACGCAGAGATCACCCAACCCCAGAGATCACCCAACCGCAGAGATCACCCAACCCCAGAGATCACCCAACGCCAGAGATCACCCAACCCCAGAGATCACCCAACCCCAGAGATCGCCCAACCCCAGAGATCACCCAACCCCAGAGATCACCCAATCCAAGATATCACCCAATGCCAGATATCACCCAAACTCAGAGTTCACCCAACCACAGAGATCGCCCAACCCCAGAGATCACCCAACGCCAGAGATCACCTAACCCCAGAGTCACCCAACCCCAGAGATCACCCAATCCCAGATATCACTCTACCCCAGATATTACCCAACCCCAAGATCACCCAAGCCCAGATATCATCCAACCCCGTACATCACCCAACACCAGAGATCACCCAACCCCAGAGATCATCCAACCCCAGAGATCACCCATACCCAGGTATCACCCAAGCCAAGATATCACCCAACGCCAGATATCACCCAAACTCAGAGATCACCCAACCCCAGAGATCACCCAACCCCAGAGATCACCCAACCCCAGAGATCACCCAACGCCAGAGATCACCCAACCCCAGAGATCACCCAACCCCAGAGATCGCCCAACCCCAGAGATCACCCAACACCAGAGATCATCCAAACCCAGAGATCACCCAACCCCAGAGATCACCCAACCCCAGAGATCACCCAACCCCAGAGATCACCCAACCCCAGAGATCACCCAACCCCAGAGATCACCAAACCCCAGAGATCACGCAACCCCAGGTATCACCCAATCCAAGATATCACCCAATGCCAGATATCACCCAAACTCAGAGTTCACCCAACCACAGAGATCGCCCAACCCCAGAGATCACCCAACGCCAGAGATCACCTAACCCCAGAGTCACCCAACCCCAGAGATCACCCAATCCCAGATATCACTCTACACCAGATATTACCCAACCCCAAGATCACCCAACCCCAGATATCATCCAACCCCAGAGATCACCCAACCCCAGAGATCACCCAACCCCAGATATCACCCAACCCCAGAAATCACCCAAACCCGGATATCACCCTACCCCGGATATCACCCTACCCCGTATATCACCCAACACCAGAGATCACCCAACCCCAGAGATCACCCAACACCAGATATCACCCAACCCCCGAGATCACCCAACCCCAGACATCACCCGACCCCGGATATTACCCAACGCCAGAGATCACCCAAACTCAAGATCACCCAATTCCAGATATTACCCAACCCCAGATATCACCCAACTCCAGACATCACTCAACCCCAGAGATCACTCAACCCCAGAGATCACCCAACCTCAGAGATCACCCAACCTCAGAGATCACCCAACCCCAGAGATCACCCAACCCCAGATCTCACACAGCCCTAGATATTACCCAACCCCAGAGATCACCCAACCCCAGATATCACCCAACCCCAGAGATCACACAACCCCAGATATCACCCAACCCCAGAGGTCACCCAACCCCAGATATCACCCAATGCCAGAGATCACCCAACCCCAGAGATCACCCAACCCCAGAGATCACCCAACCCCAGACATCACCCAACCTCAGAGATCACCCAACCCCAGAGATCACCCAACCTCAGAGATCACCCAACCCCAGATATCACCCAACCTCAGAGATCACCCAACCTCAGATATCACCCAACCCCAGAGATCACCCAACCCCAGACATCACTCAACCCCAGAGATCACCCAACCCCAGAGATTACCCAACCTCAGAGATCACCCAACCCCAGAGATCTCCCAACCCCAGATATCACCCATCCCTAGATATTACCCAACCCCAGAGATCACCCAACCCCAGATATCACCCAACCCCAGAGATCACCCAACCCCAGATATCACCCAACCGCAGAGGTCACCCAAGCCCAGATATCACCCAACCCCAGAGGTCACCCAAGCCCAGATATCACCCAATGCCAGAGATCACCCAACCCCAGAGTTCACCCAATCCCAGAGATCACCCAACCCCAGATATCACCCATCCCTAGATATTACCCAACCCCAGAGATCACCCAACCCCAGATATCACCCAACCCCAGAGATCACCCAACCCCAGATATCACCCATCCCCAGAGGTCACCAATCCCCAGATATCACCCAACCCCAGAGATCACCCAACCCCAGAGATCACCCAACCCCAGATATCACCCAACCCCAGAGAGGGGTGAGTGGGCTGCGAGATTTGGAGACAACTTCAGTCACTTCAACAAGTCCCTTTTCAAATGTCCTTTCGTTGTTATTATCCTGAGGGCCAACACATTTTATACTGCTTGGATTCCGTATACAAGTGAAGAGCAAATTCTTCTTCAGTCCAAGAGTTAAAGTAACTAACTTTTAATCATTACACCCAATAATCACAGCGAATATGGAAGAACTCGCTGTTAAAATGGCTCAGATATTTTAATCAATGATTGCCAGTTTCCCAACATTAAATGTCTTTAAACTGGCGAAATTCTGACGGATCTGGTGCTTTTTACTTGAATTATTTAATTATTTTCTGTGAAGTTAAATCACCTGTTAACGTAGTTCATCCCAATAATCAGAGTGAACTTTAATAATGGATTGTTTGGTCCAATAAACAATGATCTCATTCATTCATTGCGAGGTTGAATTAAATCAGTGAACAGCTCATTATGTTAAAGTCCAACAAGCATTACACAACTAATTATTATTTGTGCAACACTGATAGAAAATACCAAATTAGTTTTCAGTCCATTAAACACAGCAAATAACTAAAAACATTTCATTGCATCTTTCACTGTGATTGTCAAAGGATTGTTTATTGCAATAATCACAGGCGGTTTCTAATTACTGTTCAGACCACAATCAAATGAAGATTGTTAATCAGTGGAATAGAATCTGTAATTCCTGACCACGCAACAATAATAGCATCAATTAAAAATGCATTTGTTCAGCTCACAATCCCAATCAATGGGATTCTCCCTCGGCAGCATCCTCCAATCCCACCGGCAGCGCACCCATGTCGGCGGGTTTCTCGATGGCGTGGGGTAGTCACAATGGGAAACCTCATTGACCGGCTGCGGGAACGGAGAATCCCGTTGTGGCGGTGGGTGCACAGCACCGGATAACGGGGCTGGCGGGACGGAAAACCGGGTACAGGACATTAAACCGATGGTCATTTTCCAAGAGAATTCTGATGCCAAGATACAGATTAGTCCATTGATCACTAACGGTATGAATAAATCTTTTAACTTCCCACAATAATATGTATTGGGAAATATTCCCCATGTCTATGATACCAGCAATTATATCTCAGGATTTAATTCCATTAATCATAGTTGTGCCATGACTGAATAGTGTGAGAATTCTCTCTGTCTGTTTCTACCAAAGAAAACTGAGCAAATCGGGCAGCACGGTAGCACAGTGGTTACCACTATGACGTCACAGCGCCAGGGTCCCAGGTTCGATTCCAGGCTTGGGTCACTGTCTGTGCAGAGTCTGCACGTTCTCCCCGTGTCTGCGTGGGTTTCCTCCGGGTGCTCTGATTGTCTCCAACAGTCCAAAGGTGGCATGTTAGGTGGATTGGCCACGCTAAATTTCTCTTTGCTTAGATGGGGTTACTGGGTTATGGGGATAGGGTGGAGGTGTGGGCTTGGGTAGGGTGCTCTTTCCAAGAGCCGGTGCAGACTCGATGGGCCGAATGGCCTCCTTCGGCACTGTGAATTCTATGATCTCTGAAATCCAATGATGGAAGGCAGGATGACATATATTACACCATCATGTTTGCACAACATTGATAGAAAGCATCACGTTCGTTTTCAGTCCATTGAACACAGTAAATAACGAAAAACATTTAATTGCAACTTTGAAAGTGATTATTGAAGGATTGATTATTCCAGTAATCAGAGGTGTAAATAAATATTGTTCAGACAATAATCATAATAAGATTGTTCTTTCAAATAGAGTCATTAATTCCTGACCTTCCTATAATAACACAATAAACTGAACATGCACATTTCTGCTCACAATTAACTAAACTGTGATTATCTTTCTATAGAATCATCATGCCAGGAAATTGATTATTTTCCGTCCAATGATTAGTGAATATGTCTAGAAACCTTTATACTTTTCACAATAATATGCATTTGAAAATGTCGATGAGTATCAGAAATTATCTTTCAGGTTTTAATTCCATTAGTTACTAGAAATATCGCTGCTGTGTGGTGGAATTCCATGTGACATCTCTGTCTGTTTCTACTGAAGACGTCCCAGCAATTTAAATAATGGAATCCGGGAAGTAATGGGCTGAGAAACAATTATATATTGTGTCACATATTTATTTAAATTATTGAGGCTACCTGACTGCCACAACTGGATAACTACAAACTCCCGCTGGCGTTGTTGGGGAGACTGGTCCTTTTGGTTCCCTTCTGTTCCTCTAGTGTATCTCCTCGGGAAAATACTGACTGTTTCACAATAAGAGAGTGATCAACCATTGTTTCCATTCATTATTTCTCAATTAGAGTCTGATCCCCAGGTTTAATGGACTGATCGATGCCGGGGTCTAATGTGATGGTTAAGATTGGAGCTGTCGGATTGGAGGAGAATCAAACCCTGCCATGGCCTTGGTGATTTATTTCTCAGTATTAAACAGCAGATCCACAGCTCTCCGTGATACCGACACTCTCCCAATTCTTGAGGAGTGCAAATTTAAAGGATGGCATGATAGCACAGTGGTTAGCACAGTGGCTTCACAGCTCTGGGGTCCCAGGTTCGATTCCCGGCTTGTGTCACTGTCTGTGTGGAGTCTGCACGTTCCCCCCGTGTCTGTGTGGGTTTCCTCCGGGTGCTCCAGTTTCCTCCCACAGGTCCCGAAAGGCGTGTTGTGAGGTGAGTTGGACAGTCTAAAATCTCCCTCTGTTCACCCGAACAGGCGCCGGAGTGTGGCGACTCGGGGATTTTCACAGTAACTTCATTGTAGTGTTAATGTGGGACTACTTGTAACAATAAATATTTGTATTATTAATAAAGATTATTATTCTATTAATAGTTGAACACATGATGCCTTCTCTTCCGCTGTCTGGCCCGGAAGGTATGGGATTATCTCCTCCAGTCTCTCAGTCCCATTACCTCGTGTTAGTTGTTCAAGACAAACACTTGTAACATAGACTCTTGATTGCAATTTTGGACTCCAGACTCAGCAATACCTGATACAAATAGTTAGAACAAAGAACAAAGCACAAATAAAAGTACAACGTAGATATTGGCCCTTCGGCCCTCAAGCCTGTGCTGAACTTGCTGCCCATCTGACCTATAATCTTCTGCACTTCCTGTGGTCCGTATCCCTATATTCCCATTCTGTTCATGTGTTACTCATGTAACTCAGGTTCTATACAACTGCAGCAACTAATTCATTACATGGGCAGAGGAGTAATTAAACCTGAGAGCAGGGATTAGAACGTAACATTTAATTTACAGTAAAAATCCAGCGCCAGGACCAGAGAGTTAATTGTAACTTAATCTGATAATAAAATGATTATATTGAATGAATTAACTAGTGCATAAATGTCACTCAGGGGGTGCAGTGCTCTAACTGTGAGATGTGGGAGAACCGTGACGCTTCCAGTGTTCCGGTCAACTACGCCTGCAGCAGGTGCAGCCAATGGCAGCTCCTCACAGACCGTGTGGTTCAGCTGGAGCAGCAATTGGATGCACTGCGGAGCATGCAGGTGGCGGACAGCATAATTGACAGAAGTTCTGGAGATGTGGTCACACCTAAGGTGCAGACAAATATTTGCTGCCTGCTGAAAAGGGCAGGCAGTCAGCGCTGGAATCACCTGTAGCCGCCCCATCTCTAATAGGTATACTGTGTTGGATACATTTGGGAGAATGGACTATCAGGGGAAAACAACAGCAGCCAGAACAATGGCACCACAACTGGCTCTGTTACTCAGCAGGGAGGGCAAAGTGCAGGAACGCGATAGTCGTAGACTAGCGAGGTTATGCTGCAATTGTATAAGGTGTTCGTGAGGCCACACCTGGAGTATTGTGTTCAGTTTTGGTCTCCTTACTTGAGAAAGGACGTACTGGCACTGGAGGGTGTGCAGAGGAGATTCACTAGGTTAATCCCAGAGCTGAAGGGTTTGGATTACGAGGAGAGGTTGAGTAGACTGGGACTGTACTCGTTGGAATTTAGAAGGATGAGGGTTGATCTTATAGAAACATATAAGATTATGAAGGGAATAGATAGGATAGATGCGGGCAGGTTGTTTCCACTGGCGGGTGAAAGCAGAACTAGGGGGCATAGCCTCAAAATAAGGGGAAGTAGATTTAGGACTGAGTTTAGGAGGAACTTCTTCACCCAAAGGGTTGTGAATCTATGGAATTCCTTGCCCAGTGAAGCAGTAGGGGCTCATTCATTAAATGTTTTTAAGATAAAGACAGATAGTTTTTTGAAGAACAAAGGGATTAAGGGTTATGGTGTTCGGGCCGGAAAGTGGAGCTGAGTCCACAAAAGATCAGCCATGATCTCATTGAATGGTGGAGCAGGCTCGAGGGGCCAGATGGCCGACTCCTGCTCCTAGTTCTTATGTTCTTATGTTCTTATTATAGTAAGGGGCACAGATTGGCGCTTCTGTGGACAGGAAAGAGTCTCCAGGTTGGTAAGTTGCCTCCCTGGTGCCAGGGTCAAGGTTGTCTCTGAACGAACACAGAACGTCCTGAGGGGGAGGGAGAACAGCCAGAGGTTTTAGTTCACAGAGGTACGAACGACATCGGCAGGAAGAGTGATGATGTCCTGCAGAAGGAGTTCAGGAAGTTAGACAGTAAGCTAAAAAGTAGGACCTCTCGGGTTGTAGTCTCAGGATTACTCCCTGTGCCCCGTGACAGCGAGGCAAGAAATAAGAGGATAGTCCAGCTAAACACGTGACTAAACTGGTGGTGTAGGAGGGAGGATTCCTGATTTCTGGGCCATTGGGCTATCTTCCGGGATAGGTGGGACCTGGACAAGAAGGGCGGGCAGCTTCTAAACTGGAGGGACATCACTATCCTCGCTGGGAGGTTTGTTAGTGTCACTCGGGAGAATTGAAACTAATATGAAAGGGGGTGGGAACCAGAGCGGTAGCTCAGCAGGTGTAATAATTGAAGGGGAAATGGTGAACACAAATACCTGAACAACATCACCCTCAGGCAGAGCAAAAAAGGTGCCGAGGGTGAGAAGGGAGGTGCTCAATGCAGCATTGAGGGTGGTGGACCTAAATGTGCGCAGTGTACGGAACAAGGTGAATTTGCATGTTGCGCACATTGAAATTGGCTGGTACGATGTTGTTGGAATCACAGAGACGTGGCTGCAAGGTGATCAGGGCTGGGATCAAAATGTGCAAGTGTTCTATCGAAAGGACAGGCAGATGGGCAAAGGGGACGGGGCTCCATTGTGAGTAAGGAATGAAGTTTAATCGATAGCAAGGAGCGATATAGGATCAGAAGGCAGAGATTCCCTATGGACAGAGTTGAGGAATCGAATCGATAAAAAGACTCTGATCGGACTTATTTGCAGGACTCGGAGCAGTAATCAAGAGGTGGAGCAAAAAATAAATCAGGAGATAGAAAAGGCATGTAAAAAAGGAAATATTACAATAATCATGGGGGACTTCAACATGCAGGAAAATCAGGTTGATCGTGGATCCCAAGAAATGGAATTTGTGGAATGAGATGTTTTTTTGGAGCAGTCTGTGACAGAGCCGACTGGGGAACAGGCAATTCTGGATTTGGTGATGTGTAATGAAGCAGACTTGATTAGGGAACTTAAGGTGAAGGAACCCGAAGGGAGCAGTGACCACAATATGATAGAATTTACCCTGCAGTTTGAGAGGGAGAAGCTGGAGTCAGATGTAACAGTATTACAATTAAATAGGGGTAACTACAAAGGCATGGGAGGAGCTGGCCAGAGTTGATTGGAAAAGGAGACGAGCAGGGAAGACAGTGGAACAGCAATGGCAGCAGTTTTGGGGGTTATTCGGGAGGAACAACAGAATTTCATCCCAAGGAGGAGGAAACATGCCAAGGGGAGGACAAGGAGTCCATGGCTCACGAGGGAAGTCAAGGAGAGCAGTAAATCAAAATAAAAAACATACAATGTGGCGCGGAATAGTGGGATGCCAGAAAATCGGGAAGCCTTTAATAGCCAGCAGAGGAAAACTGAAACAGCAATAAAGGAGGAGCAGATGAAATTTGAGGACAAGCTAGCTAGTAATGTAAAAGAAGATAGGGAGATGTTCTTTTCAATATATAAAAGGTAAGAGAGAGACAAAAAAAGACATTGGACCACTGGAAAATGTGACTGGAGAAGTAACAATAGGTAACAAAGAAATGGCAGACGAACTGTATAGTTACTTTGCATCAGTCTTCACGGTGGAAGACACCAGTGGGATGCCAGAGCTCCAGGAGAGCCAGGGGGCAGAGGGGAGGGCCGTGGCCATCACTAAGGAGAAGGTTCTGCGGAAACTGAAAGGTCTGAAGGTGGATGAGTGACCTGGACGGATGGACTACATCCCAGGGTTCTAAAAGAGATAGCTGAGGAGATTGTGGAGGGAGTGGTGGTGATCTTTCAGGAATCACTGAAGGCAGAAAGGGTCCCAGAGGACTGGAAAGTGGCTAATGTCGCACCGCTGGTTAAGAAGGGAGGGAGGCAGAAGACGGGAAATTAAAGGCCAGTTAGCCTGACTTCGGTCATTGGTAAGATTTTAGATCCATTATTAAAGATGAGATTGCGGAGTACTTGGAAGTGCATGGTAAAATTGGACTGAGTCAGCTCGGCTTCGTCAAGGGGAGGTCATGTCTGACAAATCTGTTAGAGTTCTCTTTGAGGAAGTAACACGGAAGTTAGATAAAGGAGAACCAGCGGTATGATTTATTTAGATTTCCAGGAGGCATTTGACATGGTGCCGCACAGGAGGCTGTTAAATTGGTTAAGAGCCCATGGTGTTCAGGGTAAGATCCTGGGATGGAAAAATAATTGGCTGACTGGCAGAGGCAGAGAGCGGCATAAAGGGGTATTTTTCAGGACGGCAGCCGTGTCTAGTGGTGTGCCTCAGGGGTCTGTGCTGGGACCACAACTTTCCAAAATATACATTAATGATCTGGAAGAAGGAACTGAAGGCACTGTTGCTGAGTTTGCAGATGATACAAAGATCTGGACAGGTGGTATTGAGGAAGCGGTGGGGGGGGGGGGGGGGGGGGCTGCAGAAGGACTTTGAGACTCGGAGATTCTGCAAAGACGTGGCAGATGGAATACAATGTGGAAAAGTGTGAGGTTATGCACTTTGGACGGAGGAATAGAGGAATTGACTATTCTCTAAATGGGGAAATGCTTCGGAAATCAGGAGCACAAAGGGACTTGGGAGGCCTTGTTCACGATTCTCTTAAGGTTAACGTGCAGGTTCAGTCGGCAGTTAGGAAGGCAATTGCAATGTTAGCATTCATGTCGAGAGGGCGAGAGTACAAGAGCAGGGATGTATTTCTGAGGCTGTATAAGGCTCTGGTCAGATCCCATTTGGAGTATTGTGAGCAGTTTTGGGCCCCGTATCTGAAGAAGGGCATGCTTCCCTTGGAAAGGGTCCACAGTGCTCCCCTCACACAGCCAGCACTGTCAGTGCTCCCCTCACACAGCCAGCACTGTCAGTGCTCCCCACGCACCAGACCCAGCTCCTGATTGGCTCATAGGCTGTCAGTCAGCGGCTGGAGCTGCTGATTGGATGAGAGGCTGTCAGTCAGCGCCAGGAGCTACTGATTGGCTGAAATGCTGCCAGCCAGAGACTAGAACTGCTGATTAGCTGAGAGGCTGTAAGTCAGCGGCTGGAGCTCCTGATTGGCTGAGAGGCTGTCAGTCAGCGGCTGGAGCTCCTGATTGGCTGAGAGGCTGTCGGTCAGCGGCTGGAGCTCCTGATTGGCTGAGAGACTGTCAGTCAGCGGCTGGAGCTGCTGATTGGCTGAGAGACGGTCAGTCAGCGGCTGGAGCTCCTGATTGGCTGAGAGACTGTCAGTCAGCGGCTGGAGCTCCTGATTGGCTGAGAGACTGTCAGTCAGCGGCTGGAGCTCCTGATTGACTGAGAGACTGTCAGTCAGCGGTTGGGGCTCCTGATTGGCTGAGAGACTGTCAGTCAGCGGCTGGAGCTCCTGATTGGCTGAGTGGCTGTCAGTCAGCGGCTGGAGCTCCTGATTGGCTGAGAGACTGTCAGTCAGCGGCTGGAGCTTCTGATTGGCTGAGAGACTGTCAGTCAGCGGCTGGAGCTCCTGATTGGCTGAGAGGCTGTCAGTCAGCGGCTGGATCTCCTGATTGGCTGAGAGGCTGTCAGTCAGCGGCTGGAGCTCCTGATTGGCTGAGAGGCTGTCAGTCAGCGGCTGGAGCTCCTGATTGGCTGAGAGGCTGTCAGTTAGCGGCTGGAGCTCCTGATTGGTTGAGGGGTTTTCAGTCAGTTTTATTTTCTCATTAATTTAATAATTGATGTGACCGGATATTTCACCGCGACCTTGATCTGCTCCCTGAACCTGGACTGAGTCACCACATAAATAAATGTGTTTGTGCAGCAATTTAAATCCTGCAGCATAAATCCGACTTGTTGTAAATTATATTGAGGACGGGTGATGTAAACTAATCCTCTCACATAGATATAGAAAAATTTAATAACAGACACGGTCCAGAGGAGGATGAACGTTCCGGAGATGCTGAAGAGTAAAATCATTGACTTCCTTCTGCTCTCCATCTCTGGGTCGCTGCGATTGTCTCCCTGACTCTGGGCCCTCAGTGCCTTCCGGACCCGACTGCTGAGTAAAATGTGTCTGACTGTCAGAGCGTTGGTCAACAGGATTGAGCAGAACGGCACCAATGGGGTTACAACCTGAGCAAACCAGCGATACCCACCCCATCCCGGGTCAGTCCAAACGCTGCTCTTTGTGACGCAGAACCACTGGACATTGTCGATTATCCCCCCAGGTTCCAATGTAAAGTACCCGGGGATGTTTTTCACACAGAGCAGGAGGCCGCTTGTGGACAGAACCACAGCCGCAGTTTTCCCGGTGCAATATTTACTTTTCAGTTTCTGGCAGCGAATGGCCACAAATCGATCAAAGGAGAAAGTGAGGGTGAACCAGACAGAACAGTCCCTGGCTGCAGTGAGCAGGACACCGTTAACACGGCACACAGGGGTGAGGGACAGGAAATTCCAGGGGAAATAATAACCATTGATCCTGTTCAGTATGGGTTTAGTGATAATAAACAGCAGATCCGCCGTTGCCATGGCCACCAGGTAGCGAGTGGTGCAGGTAGAGAGGCCACACTTCCCCCGACACAGGATCACAATTCCCAGTATATTAACTGTCAGAGAGAGAAAGGAGAGACGCGGGAAATTACTGGGTAATGAATCTCCCTGTCTGAACCAGGACACAATTGCAGCATCAATATAATGGACAGTGGGTGGGTGGGGGTGTGGGGAGAGGAGTGGGCACAGAGATTAACATTGCAGAGAGGGGAGTAGGAAATGTAACTCCAGTGTTAAAGGTGGGGAATGGGGGGAAAGTGTGAATTGCAGCCCTGTCAGTTTGATGGCAGTGGTAGGAAAATGTTTATAATTCAGAGACCTTTGGGAGAGGTTATATTTCTCATTTAGTCTGATTTACAGGATTCACTCAGGCCGGACAGGTTTCCCAAACCGGATACAAACAGACCCGAGATTGTCATCCCAGCTCAATTATTGGACCACACCCCGGATTGGACCGTTCCCTGGACTGGATTTCTGATGGGGTTGGACCCCACTCCTGGTTTATTTGAATACTCCACGATCAATGGGAAAAATAAAACAAACGCGGGACCTTCCCACTTCATCACCATGGGAGGAATAGAAATATAGAATGTACAGTGCAAAAGGAGGCCATTCGGCCCATCGAGTCTGCACCGGCCCTTGGAAAGAGAAAACCAGTTCAGCCCACCCCATCCCCATAACCCAGTGACCCCATCAAAATTGTCTGGAAACTAAACACAATTTATCTTGGCCGATCCACCTAACCCGCACATCTTTGGACTGTGGGAGGAAACCGGAGCACCCGGAGGAAACCCACGCAGATACGGGAAGGATGTGCAGACTCTGCACAGACAGTCACCCAAGCCGGGATTCGAACCTGGGACCCTGGAGCTGTGAATCAACTGTGCCAACCACTGTGCTACCGTGCAGCCCAGCCTGTCCAGAATAGAGTCTGTCCAGTCTCCAGAACATCCCGAGGGGTCACCCCTCCCAGGTTTAGTCATTCGTACAGCACCCACTCCCAGGAATCCCCCATTGCCATGTCTGGAACATCCCAACATCACTGTTCCCAGGAATCCATCCTCTCCCTGTTTGAAAACAATCCCTGCCAAGCTTTTCTCAGGAATATTCCCGCTCCGGCATTGGACATTCCCCAGGGTTCACTTGGCTGGAATAGACTCTCTCCAGATTCGGACTCATTTCATTCGACAAACAAGTAGGAACATTCCAAAACAAGAGCGTTAAGATGGAGGAGAAAGTTCCCAGAATAAAGTTGTTGAAATTAAAGTTACATCTAACATCCGAATTGGACGATGAGATGTTGCTCCTCCAGCTTGCGTTGGGCTTCACTGCATTCTGGCAGCAGGCCAAGGACAGACATGTGGGCCTGAGAGCAAAGTGCTGAGTGAACATGGCCACAACAGGAAGGCTGGGGCCATGCTGTGGGCTGAGTGAAGGTGTTCCACAAAGCAGTCTCCCAGTCTGCGTTTAGTCTCCCCAATGTCGAGGAGTCGGTATTGGCAGCAGCGAATACAGGAGAACAAACTGAAGGCACCAAAGTGAAACGCTGCTTCCCCAGAAAGGAGAGTTTGTTGCTGAGAACCGGGAGACGGGAGGAAGTAAAGGGACAGTTGTTGCACCGTCTGTGATTGCAGGGGAAGGTGCTGGGGGAAGGGAAAGGGGTGTGGGGTGTGAGGAGGAAGTGGACAAGGGGGAGGGAGCGGTACCTGAGGAATGCAGAAATTGAGGGGGGTGGTTGGAGAGAGGTGAAGATGTGTTTGGTGGTGACATCATGCTGGAGTTGGCAGAAATGGAGGAGGATTTTCCTTTCAATGGGAAGGCTGATGGTGTGGAACGTGAGGAGGGGAACCCTATCATGTTTCCGGGAGGGAGGGGGCTGTGTGAGGACAGAGGTGTGAGAAGTGAATTGAACACGATTGAGAGCCCTGTTAACAAAGGAAGGTGGTGGGGACGGCCCGGTTAAGGAAAAGACAGACATGCCAGGGGGGCTATTTTCGAAGACGCCAGCATCAGAACAGAGGCGATGGAGGCGGAGAAAGTGGGAGAATGAGATGCAGTCTTTACAGGAAGCAGGGTATGAGGATCTGTACACAACCCTCGTGTTGGGGAACGGAGGTGCAGAGAGATTGGACATCCATTGTGAAGATTAAGCGGGTAGGGCCAGGGAAATGGACCTTGTTTATTTGACAGACGGCACCAGAGGAACCAGGAATCATATAATCCCCACAGTGCAGAAGGAGGTCATTCGGCCCATTAAGACTGTACCAAACCTCTGAAAGAGTACCTCAACCAAGCTCACTCCCCCGCCTATCTCATTAACCCCTTAATCTAACCTACACATCTTTTTGGACACTACGGAGTAATTTAGCATGGCCAATCCACCTAACCTGCACATCTTTGGGTTATGGGAGTTAACCGGAGACCCGGAGGAAACCCACACAGACAGGGAGAAAAAGTACAGTCTCCACACAGACAGTCACCCAAGGTAGGAATTGATTTCGGGATCCTGCTGCTGTGAGGCAGCAGTGCAAACCACTGTGTCACTGTGCCACCACTGTCTTTGGGAAGGGCAGAACAGGGTAAAGCGGATGGAATCAAGATGGGAAGAAATGATCTTGGTGGGGCTGGAACAGGCCGAAATAATGGGTGCACTGGGACTTTCCTGTTTGTGGATTTTGGGAAGGAGGTAGAAGCGGGAGGTTGATGCAGGATGTGTGGGGTTGTGGGACTAAGGTGTCCAAGGCTGAGGACAGAAGATATCCAGAGTCAACAAGGTCAGTGAAAGATCTGGAAACAACATCATGATGTTTGGTGGTGTGCTGCTGGTCCAGGGGGAGGTACCAGGCTGTGCCTGAGAGCTGACGGCCAGCCTCTGTGAGGAAGAGGTCAGGACACCAGACAATAATGACACCGCCCTTGTGAGCAGCTTAGATCACCAGGCCAGGGTTGGATATTCGTTAGCGGATTGGAGCAAGTTTAGAGTGAGTCAGGATAGAGTTGGTGAGAGGCACAGGGAAATTGAGATGGTCGATGTCGCACTGACAGATCTCAATGAAAAGATCAAGAGCTGATAGGAGGCCAGAGGGTGGGGTCTAGGTAGAGGGAGATTACTGGAGGCGGATGGATTTCACAACAAATATTCATAAAATAGACAGTGAGAAACAGCAGAGACAATATTATCTATTCACTGGTCAACATCAGAATAATTACCAAAGAATTGAAAAGCAGAAGTCGGTCTCTGTTATTCTTGAATTTAGAACAGAATATAATCAAATCTTCCAGTCACAATGTCAACAGTTGGAAACATTGAATGAGAAGCATGAGTTAAAAGAAATCCAGTAACACAGAGTACACTAAATAGCCGGCACATATTCCAAAGTCAACATTCTTCCTGACACATTTCATCCAATTATTTCAATAACTACCAGAAATAATAGATCTGAGTAGTATGATGGATGTTAAACAATTTGATTTTCTAAAGGCCGTCAGTAAGGTCCGACATAACAGATTGATGGGTAATCTCAGAGCCAGTGGAGTTAGGGGACACAGCAGCAGGATGGACACATGCTGGCGACACACAGAGAAAACAGCGAGAGGAGTTAAAGGGATTTAGGCTGATTGGTGGAAGGTGGGAAGTGGTGTTCCACAAGGACCAGCACTGGGATCACTCTCCTTCACCATTCCCATCAACAGTATGGGATCGGGAAGCAGAATGATAATTACACAATTTACAGACAAAATCAAATTGGGAGTGATAGTGAATACAGAGGCAGAATACAACTAATTACAGGCACACGTCATCATTCATTATGAATTTGCAAAGTGGGTATTTCGATGGGACATTAATGTCCCGACAGATCAGTGTCCGCTGCTGCATTTTGATCAGAACAATAAGTCCCCCAATCGCTCCTTGGAAAACAAGTGTGTGAATGGACTGGAGGGGTTTCTGGCTTCAGGTGAATAGATTCACAAATCGTGTGAAGCAGAAAGACAGTTTAAAAACACCCATAAAAATTGATCAAACATGTGAGTTCATTTCAGGATGAATAGGAATGAGAAAATATCACAAAACCTAGTGGAATACTGCACTGTTGTGGGTTTTATGAAACATTAGAGTGTGGGTGATATCTGTTCCTGTTAGAGTAGATCAATAGAAAACAGAGATAGAGACATTTCACTTCATACAATAAATATCAAACATCTTCAAAACACAGCCAAACTCTTCCTGTTTTCAACCTATTCCAAAGTTAAAACACACAGAGAGAACTGCACAGAATGGAGCGACCCCTCACCAATAAAATACATCATTTCAAAATAGAACCAACTAATTTCAGTCCAGTTACTGACCCACACACAATAGAATTCTACACGGACAGATAGTCCCAGTAATAGATAGATAATTGAATCAGATATTCCACTCTGGTGAGAGACCCACAGTGAGTACAATTCTACACTGACAGACACTTCCAGTAATCCTTGTTCACTGCTGTCAGATATTCCACACTGGTGTGGGACCCACAGTCAGTACAATTCTACACTGACAGATACTTCCAGTAATCCTTGTTCACCGCTGTCAGATATTCCACTCTGGTTAGTGATCCACACTCAGTACAATTCCACACTGACAGATACTTCCAGTAATCCTTGTTCACCGCTGTCAGATATTCCACTCTGATAGTGACCCACACTCAGTACAATTCTACACTGACAGATACTTCCAGTAATCCTTGTTCGCCGCTGTCAGATATTCCACTCTGATAGTGACCCACAGTCAGTACAATTCTACACTGACAGACACTTCCAGTAATCCTTGTTCACCGCTGTCAGATATTCCACTCTGGTTAGTGATCCACACTCAGTACAATTCCACACTGACAGATACTTCCAGTAATCCTTGTTCACCGGTGTCAGATATTCCACTCTGATAGTGACCCACAGTCAGTACAATTCTACACTGACAGATACCCACACTCAGTGTGATTTAATTCTTTCTCCTCCTAAACCTCCGTTCAGAGAGATTGCCTTCACTGAGATCCAATCTAACATTATACAAGATTCCACTCAATATAATAACTTCCCCGGTCAGAGATCTAGTGAGTTACAAACAGAGGTTTATTGTGAGTTGATGAAAGGGATTCAAACCATTGACAGGCTTGAATACATTTGACAATTATATCGTTGACCAGGTGTCTATTTCACAGTGAGCACGAGATCAGGATCAGATATTTTCAGTCCCAGTTTAAAATCAGAGAGCCGCTCACACACAGATTAACACAACTTCAATGGTGACAGTCACTTACCAGGAACACCAACAATAGCCAGGATTGGGTAGAATACTTTCTCAACCATATCAATTGGACGATGCATTTTCAGTGTGAAGTGATGTGTCCCTTCCTGCGATTGGCAATCTCTCTGTCTAAAACTCTGAGGTTATATATTCTCCAAGCTTTTAATTAATACCCTGTGGAACCACACAAGGGAAATTGAGGTTGTGACATCGTTTAACTTATTTTTCAAGATGTGAACAAACAGATTACGATATTGTGTTCAGTGAAAGAAAATATTATTTTTCTGAGTGAGTGACCTCTTTGCAAACACCGGACGGTGTTGATCACATTGTTCAACTAACATTAACAGAAAGGATGCTGTCCACTCAGACAACATCAGTCCCATCTCTACATCTCAGATTGTTTCAGTGATATCCCTCACTCCACTGTGACCATTCAGTGATTCAGTTCCAATTGTCAGTGTGTTTCTCTGGGTGGGTCCACTGCACTTTGGGGTGTAGCTGCCTCTGTAACTGTGACCATTCAGTGATTCAGTTCCAATTGTCAGTGTGTTTCTCTGGGTGGTTCCAATGCACTCTGGGTTGTAGCTGTCTCTCTAACTGTGACCATTCAGAGATTCAGTTCCAATTGTCAGTGTGTTTCTCTGGGTGGTTCCACTGCTCTCTGGGATGTAGCTGCCTCTGTAACTGTGACCATTCAGTGATTCAGTTCCAATTTTCAGTCTGTTTCTCTGGGTGGTTCCACTGCACTCTGGGGTGTAGTTGTCTCTGTGACGGTGACCATTCAGTGATTCAGTTCCAATTGTCAGTGTTTTTCTCAGGGTGGTTCCACTGCACCCTGGGGTGTAGCTGTCTCTATAACTGTGACCATTCAATGATTCAGTTCCAATTGTCAGTGTGTTTCTCTGGGTGGTTCCACTGCACCCTGGGGTGTAGCTGTCTCTGTAACTGTGACCATTCAGTGATTCAGTTCCAATTGTCAGTGTGTTTCTCTGGGTGGTTCCACTGCACCCTGGGGTGTAGCTGTCTCTGTAACTGTGACCATTCAGTGATTCAGTTCCAATTGTCAGTGTGTTTCTCTGTGTGGTTCCACTGCACTCTGGGGTGTAGCTGTCTCTGTAACTGTGACCATTCAGTGATTCCGTTCCAATTGTCAGTGTGTTTCTCTGGGTGGTTACACTGCACTCTAGGGTGTAGCTGCCTCTGTAACTGTGACCATTCAGTGATTCAGTTCCAATTGTCAGTGTGTTTCTCTGGGTGGGTCCACTGCACTCTCGGCTGTAGCTGCCTCTGTAACTGTGACCATTCAGTGATTCCGTTCCAATTGTCAGTGTGTTTCTCTGGGTGGTTCTACTGCACTCTGGGATGTAGCTGCCTCTGTAACTGGGACCACTCAGTGATTCAGTTCCAATTGTCAGTGTGTTTCTCTGGGTGGGTCCACTGCACTCTGGGGCGTAGCTGTCTCTATGACTGTGACCATTCAATGATTGAGTTCCAATTGTCAGTGTGTTTCTCTGGGTGGTTCCACTGCACTCTGGGGTGTAGCTGCCTCTGTAACTGTGACCATTCAGTGATTCAGTTCCAATTGTCAGTGTGTTTCTCTGTGTGGTTCCACTGCACTCTGGGATGTAGCTGTCTCTGTAACTGTGACCATTCCTTTATTTTATTTCAGTAGTTTCTGTTTGAGCATAAGTAGAACATTTCAATGTCTCCAAAATCTGGAACTATTTAAAGCGCAAAGTATGTGATCCCAAATCTAAATCTGATTCAGCCCCTCAAACTAAGAAAATATTTAGCATCATTGGAACCTCAGAAAACTCAGAGGCTGCAGCAGCAACAAACTCATCACCTCAGAGAGCAGCATTAAAACATAGTCAGCAGTGAAAACTAGTACCCCGTCTCTAACTGACACCGGCCTCCATCTGATACACACACTTCAACTGGGAGAGAGGCGGGGTGAGATGTGGAGGAAGAGAGAACTGGTGTGTGAGATGTGCTGATAGAAGACAGGGTGAGAGAGAAAGAGGGTGTGAGGAGAGATATTGGGAGAGAAAGAGGGTGGAGAAATAAAGGATAAAACGGGAGAAAGAGGTGGATTGTCTGAGAGAAAGGGAAGCAGAGAGTGGAGAGGGTGAGTGGCTGACGGAGGCAGTTTGGGTGAGAAGGATGGTGTATTAAATACTCACATAATCTTAGACATAAGTACAGGAGAGAGCGACTGAGTGACTGAGGGAGCGGGAGAGGGAACGATAGTGAGGGAAAGTGTGAGAGAGGGAAAGAGAGTGAGAGAAAGTGTGATAGAGGGAAAGAGTGTGAGAGAAAGTGTGAGAGAGGGAAAGAGTGTGAGAAAAAGTGTGATAGAGGGAAAGAGTATGAGCGAAAGTGTGAGAGAGGGAAAGAGTGTGAGATAAAGTGTGAGAGAGGGAAAGAGAGTGAGAGAAAGTGTGATAGAGGGAAAGAGTGTGAGAGAAAGTGTGAGAGAGGGAAAGAGTGTGAGAGAAAGTGTGATAGAGGGAAAGAGTGTGAGAGAAAGTGTGAGAGAGGGAAAGAGTGTGAGAGAAAGTGTGAGAGAGGGAAAGTGTGAGAGAAAGTGTGAGAGACGGAAAGTGTGAGAGAGGGAAAGAGTATGAGAGAAAGTGTGAGAGAGGGAAAGAGTTTAAGACAAAGTGTGAGAGAGTGAAATAGAGTCAGAGACATTGTGAGAGAGGGAAAGTGTGAGAGAGGGAAAGAATGTGAGAGAACGTGTGAGAGAGAGAAAGAGTGTGAGAGAAATTGTGAGAGAGGGAATGAGTGAGAAAATGTGAGAGAGGGAATGAGTGAGAAAAAGTGTGAGAGAGGGAAAGAGAGTGAGAAAAAGTGTGAGAGAGGGAAAGAATGTGAGAGAACGTGTGAGAGAGAGAAAGAGTGTGAGAGAAAATGTGAGAGAGGGAAAGAGAGTGAGAGAAATTGTGAGAGAGGGAATGAGAGTGAGAAAAAGTGTGAGAGAGGGAAAGTGTGAGAGAGGGAGAGATTGTGAGAGAAATTGTGAGAGAGAGAAAGAGAGTGAGAGAAATTGTGAGAGAGGGAAAGAGAGTGAGAAAAACTGTGAGAGAGGGAAAGAGAGTGAGAGAAAGTGTGAGAGAGGGAAAGTGTGTGAGAGAAAGTGTGAGAGAGGGATAGAGAGTGAGAGAAAGTGTGAGAGAGGGAAAGAGTGTTAGAGAAATTGTGAGAGAGGGATAGAGAGTGAGAGAAAGTGTGAGAGAGGGACAAAGTGTGAGAGAGAGAAAGAGTGTGAGAGAAAGTGTCATTGAGGGAGTTTTGTGAGAGGGAGGGAGGCATGGAGGGAGAGAGATATAGGGATGGAGAGAGAGCGGGACAGAGTGTGAAAGTGTCTAACGGATATGTGAGAGAGGGAGGGAGGCATGATGCAGAGAGAGAGAGAGGGGGAGAGTGAGAGAGAGGGACATAATGTGAGAGAGGGGTAAGTGTGAGACAAGGGAAATCTGCTAGAGAGAGTGGGAGAGTGGGAGTGAGTATCTATGAAGAAGAAAGTATGTGAGAGGCAGGAATTTGAGAGAGGGAGTGTGAGAGATGGAGGGATTGTGAGAGATGGAGGGTGAGAGAGGGAGAGAGTGTGAGGAAGGGAGAGTGAGTGAGACAGGTAGATTGTGTTAGACAGGGAGAGAGTGTGAGAGAGGGAGAGAGTCTGACAGGAGACAAAGTGGGAGACAGTGGGAGATAGGGAGGGTGACTGAGGTAGAGAATGTGTCAGAGGGAGAGAAAGTGAGGGGGAGAGTGTGAGAGAGGGTGAGAGTGCTCGAGAGGGAGGGAGTACAAAAGAGAGAATGCGAAAGGGGAGAGGGGGAGAGAGTGTGAGAGAGGGAGAAAGTGTGAGAGAGGGAGGGTGAGAGAGGGAGGGTGAGAGAGTGAGAGAGTGTGAGAGAGTGAGGCACTGCGAGAGAGGGAGGGAGTGTGAGAGGGGGGCAGAATGTGATAGAGGGAGAGAGTGTCAGAGAGGGAGACAGGTTGAGAGAGGGAGAGAGTGTCAGAGAGGGAGACAGTGTGGGAGAGGGAGAGAGTGTGAGAGAGGGAGAGAGGGAGAGAGTGTGAGAGAGGGAGAGAGTGTGAGAGAGGGAGACAGTGTGGAAGAGGGAGAGAGTGGGAGAGAGGGAGAGAGTGTGAGGGAGGGAGAGAGTGTGAGAGAGGGAGAGAGTGAGATACTGTGAGAGAGGGAGGGAGTGTGAGAGGGGGAAAGAATGTAATAGAGGGAGAAAGTGTCAGAGAGGGAGACAGTGTGAGAGAGGGAGAGACTGTGAGAGAGGGAGAGAGTGTGAGAGTGGGAGGCAGTGTGGGAGAGGGAGAGAGTGTGAGGGATTGTTGAGAGGGAGAGAGTGTGAGCGAGGGAGAGAGTGTGAGAGAGGGAGACAGTGTGGGAGAGGGAGAGAGTGTGAGAGAGGGAGAGACTGTGAGAGTGGTAGGTAGTGTGGGAGAGGGAGAGAGTGTGAGGGATTGTTGAGAGGGAGAGAGTGTGAGCGAGGGAGAGAGTGTGAGAGAGGGAGACAGTGTGGGAGAGGGAGAGAGTGTGAGAGAGGGAGAGACTTTGAGAGTGGTAGGTAGTGTGGGAGAGGGAGAGATTGTGCGAGGGGGACAGAGTGTGAGAGAGGGAGACAGTGTGGGAGAGGGAGAGAGTGTCAGAGAGGGAGACAGTGTGAGAGAGGGAGACAGTGTGGGAGAGGGAGAGAGTGTGAGAGAGGGAGAGACTGAGAGTGGGAGGTAGTGTGGGGGAGGGAGAGAGTGTGAGAGGGGGACAGTGTGAGAGAGGGAGACAGTGTGGGAGAGGGAGAGAGTGTCAGAGAGGGAGACAGTGTGAGAGTGGGTGGCAGTGTGGGAGAGGGAGAGAGTGTGAGAGTGGGTGACAGTGTGGGAGAGGGAGAGAGTGTGACAGAGGGTGACAGTGTGGGAGAGGGAGAGACTGTGAGAGAGGGAGAGAGTGTGAGAGTGGGTGACAGTGTGGGAGAGGGATAGAGTGTGAGAGTGGGTGACTGTGTGGGAGAGGGAGAGAGTGTGAGAGTGGGTGACTGTGTGGGAGAGGGCGAGAGTGTGAGAGAGGGACAGAGTGTGAGAGAGGGAGACTGTGTGGGAGAGGGAGACAGTGTCAGAGAGGGAGACAGTGTGAGAGAGGGAGAGAGTGTGAGAGAGGGAGACAGTCTGGGAGAGAGAGAGATTGTGAGAGAGGGAGACAGTGTGAGAGTGGGTGACAGTGTGGGAGAGGGAGAGAGTGTGAGAGTGGGTGACAGTGTGGGAGAGGGAGAGAGTGTGAGAGTGGGTGACAGTGTGGGAGAGGGAGAGAGTGTGAGAGTGGTTGACAGTGTGGGAGAGGGAGAGAGAGTGAGAGAGGGAGACAGTGTGAGAGTGGGAGAGAGTGTGAGAGTGGGTGACAGTGTGGGAGAGGGAGAGAGTGTGAGAGTGGGAGGCAGTGTGGGAGAGGGAGAGAGTGTGAGAGTGGGAGACAGTGTGGGAGAGGGAGAGAGTGTGAGAGTGGGTGACAGTGTGGGAGAGGGAGAGAGTGTGAGAGAGGGAGACAGTGTGAGATTGGGTGACAGTGTGGGAGACGGAGAGAGTGTGAGAGTGGGTGACAGTGTGGGAGAGGGAGACAGTGTGAGAGGGGGTGACAGTGTGGGAGAGGGAGAGAGTGTGAGAGAGGGAGACAGTGTGAGAGAGGGAGACAGTGTGAGAGAGGGAGAGAGTGTGAGAGAGGGAGACAGTATGAGAGTGGGAGACAGTGTGAGAGTGGGTGACAGTGTGGGAGAGGGAGAGAGTGTGGGAGAGGGAGAGAGTGTGAGAGAGGGAGAGAGTGAGACACTGTGAGAGAGGAAGGGAGTGTGTGAGAGAGAGAGAGAGAGAGAGTGAGAGAGGGAGACAGTGTGGGAGAGGGAGAGGGAGAGAGTGGGAGGCAGTGTGGGAGAGGGAGAGAGTGTGAGAGTGGGAGGCAGTGTGGGAGAGGGAGAGAGTGTGAGAGTGGGAGGCAGTGTGGGAGAGGGAGAGAGTGTGAGAGTGGGAGGCAGTGTGGGAGAGGGAGAGAGTGTGAGAGTGGGAGGCAGTGTGGGAGAGGAAGACAGTGTGAGAGTGGGTGACAGTGTGGGAGAGGGAGACAGTGTGAGAGTGGGTGACAGTGTGGGAGAGGGAGACAGTGTGGGAGAGGGAGACAGTGTGAGAGAAGGAGACAGTGTGAGAGAGGGAGAGAGTGTGAGAGAGGGAGAGAGTGTGAGAGAGGGAGAGAGTGAGACACTGTGAGAGAGGAAGGGAGTGTGTGTGAGAGAGAGAGAGAGTGAGAGAGTGAGAGAGGGAGAGAGTGTGAGACTGGGTGACAGTGTGAGAGAGGGAGGCAGTGTGGGAGAGGGAGACAGTGTGAGAGAGGGAGACAGTGTGAGAGTGGGAGACAGTGTGAGAGAGGGAGACAGTGTGAGAGTGGGAGACAGTGTGGGAGAGGGAGAGAGTGTGAGAGTGGGAGGCAGCGTGGGAGAGGGAGAGAGTGGGAGAGAGGGAGAGAGTGTGAGAGTGGGTGACAGTGTGGGAGAGGGAGAGAGTGTGAGAGTGGGTGACAGTGTGGGAGAGGGAGAGAGTGTGAGAGTGAGAGGCAGTGTGGTAGAGGGAGAGAGTGTGAGAGTGGGAGGCAGCGTGGGAGAGGGAGAGAGTGTGAGAGTGGGAGGCAGTGTGGGAAAGGGAGAGAGTGTGAGAGTGGGTGACAGTGTGGGAGAGGGAGAGAGTGTGAGAGTGGGAGACAGTGTGGGAGAGGGAGAGAGTGTGAGAGTGGGAGGCAGCGTGGGAGAGGGAGAGAGTGGGAGAGAGGGAGAGAGTGTGAGAGTGGGTGACAGTGTGGGAGAGGGAGAGAGTGTGAGAGTGGGTGACAGTGTGGGAGAGGGAGAGAGTGTGAGAGTGGGAGGCAGTGTGGTAGAGGGAGAGAGTGTGAGAGTGGGAGGCAGCGTGGGAGAGGGAGAGAGTGTGAGAGTGGGAGGCAGTGTGGGAAAGGGAGAGAGTGTGAGAGTGGGTGACAGTGTGGGAGAGGGAGAGAGTGTGAGAGAGGGAGAGAGTGAGACACTGTGAGAGAGGAAGGGAGTGTGTGAGAGAGAGAGAGAGAGTGAGAGAGGGAGACAGTGTGGGAGAGGGAGAGAGTGTGAGAGAGGGAGAGAGTGTGAGAGAGGGAGGGAGTGTGGGAGAGGGAGAGAGTTTGAGAGAGGGAGAGAGTGTGAGCGAGGGAGGGAGTGTGAGAGAGGGAGAGACTGTGAGAGTGGGTGACAGTGTGGGAGAGGGAGAGAGTGTGAGAGTGGGAGGGATTGTTGAGAGGGAGAGAGTGTTAGAGAGGGAGAGAGTGTGAGAGTGGGAGACAGTGTGGGAGAGGGAGAGAGTGTGAGAGAGGGAGGGATTGTTGAGAGGGAGAGAGTGTGAGCGAGGGAGAGAGTGTGAGAGTGGGTGACAGTGTGGGAGAGGAGAGAGTGTGAGAGAGGGAGACAGTGTGAGAGAGGGAGAGAGTGTGAGAGAAGGAGACAGTGTGAGAGAGGGAGACAGTGTGGGAGAGTGTGAGAGTGGGAGAGTGTGAGAGCTGGTTGGGATTCTAACCTAAATTTAAAAAATATTTGAGTATTTGGGAACTAATTAAACATAATAACTTAATTATAATTTAGAGGATATCTAAGCCAGAGATCGGAGAGTATTATAGTTAGCTATCGCATTTCTATTAGAAATTTAGTGCTAGGAAACAGATAGTTGACAGTAACTTTGCAATTTAAAAAAAAAAAGTATTTATAAAAAAAAAAAAAGAGACAAATTTTAATTTTAATTAATTGACGCAATGTCAGTTAGAGGGGTGCTGTGCTCTGACTGTGAGATGTGGCAGGTCCGGGAGGCTTCCAGCGTCCCGGGTGGCTTCATCTGCAGAAAGTGCACCCAACTGGAGCTCCTCACAGACCGCATGGTTCGGTTGGAGCAGCAATTGGATGCACTTAGGAGCATGCAGGTGGCGGAAAGCGTCATAGATCGCAGTTATGTAAATGTGGTCACACCCAAGGTGCAGGCAGAGAAATGGGTGACCACCAGAAAGGGCAGGCAGTCAGTGCAGGAATCCCCTGTGGTTGTCCCCCTCTCGAACAGATATACCCCTTTGGATACTGTCGGGGGGGATAGCCTATCAGGGGAAAACAGCAGCAGCCAGAGCAGTGGCACCACGGCTGGCTCTGATGTTCAGAAGGGAGGGTCAAAGCGCAGAAGAGTAATAGTAATAGGGGACTCTATAGTCAGGGGCACAGATAGGCGCTTCTGTGGACGTGAAAGAGACTCCAGGATGGTATGTTGCCTCCCTGGTGCCAGGGTCCAGGAAGTCTCCGAACGGGTAGAGGGAATTCTGAAGGGGGAGGGCAAACAGGCAGAGGTCGTTGTACATATTGGTACTAACGACATAGGCAGGAAGGGGCATGAGGTCCTGCAGCAGGAGTTCAGGGAGCTAGGCAGAAAGTTAAAGGACAGGACCTCGAGGGTTGTAATCTCGGGATTACTCCCTGTGCCACGTGCCAGTGAGGCTAGAAATAGGAAGATAGAGCAGACAAACACGTGGCTAAACAGCTGGTGTAGGAGGGAGGGTTTCCGTTTTCTGGACCACTGGGAGCTCTTCCGGGGCAGGTGTGACCTGTATAAGATGGACGGGTTGCATCTAAACCGGAGAGGCATAAATATCCTGGCCGCGAGGTTTGCTAGTGTCACACGGGAGGGTTTAAACTAGTATGGCAGGGGGGTGGGTACGGGAGCAATAGGTCAGAAGGTGAGAGCATTGAGGGAGAACTAGGGAATAGGGACAGTGTGGCTCTGAGGCAGAGCAGACGGGGAAAAGTTGCTGAACACAGCGGGTCTGGTGGCCTGAAGTGCATATGTTTTAATGCAAGGAGCATTACGGGTAAGGCAGATGAACTTAGAGCTTGGATTACTACTTGGAACTATGATGTTATTGCCATTACAGAGACCTGGTTGAGGGAAGGGCAGGATTGGCAGCTAAACGTTCCAGGATTTAGATGTTTCAGGCGGGATAGAGGGGGATGTAAAAGGGGAGGCGGAGTTGCGCTACTTGTTCGGGAGAATATCACAGCTATACTGCGAGAGGACACCTCAGAGGGCAGTGAGGCTATATGGGTAGAGATCAGGAATAAGAAGGGTGCAGTCACAATGTTGGGGGTATACTACAGGCCTCCCAACAGCCAGCGGGAGATAGAGGAGCAGATAGGTAGACAGATTTTGGAAAAGAGTAAAAACAACAGGGTTGTGGTGATGGGAGACTTCAACTTCCCCAATATTGACTGGGACTCACTTAGTGCCAGGGGCTTAGACGGGGCAGAGTTTGTAAGGAGCATCCAGGAGGGCTTCTTAAAACAATATGTAAACAGTCCAACTAGGGAAGGGGCGGTACTGGACCTGGTATTGGGGAATGAGCCCGGCCAGGTGGTAGATGTTTCAGTAGGGGAGCATTTCGGTAACAGTGACCACAATTCAGTAAGTTTTAAAGTACTGGTGGACAAGGATAAGAGTGGTCCGAGGATGAATGTGCTAAATTGGGGGAAGGCTAATTATGACAATATTAGGCGGGAACTGAAGAACATAGATTGGGGGCGGATGTTTGAGGGCAAATCAACATCTGACATGTGGGAGGCTTTCAAGTGTCAGTTGAAGGGAATACAGGACAGGCATGTTCCTGTGAGGAAGAAAGATAAATACGGCAATTTTCGGGAACCTTGGATGACGAGTGATATTGTAGGCCTCGTCAAAAAGAAAAAGGAGGCATTTGTCAGGGCTAAAAGGCTGGGAACAGACGAAGCATGTGTGGCATATAAGGAAAGTAGGAAGGAACTTAAGCAAGGAGTCAGGAGGGCTAGAAGGGGTCATGAAAAGTCATTGGCAAATAGGGTTAAGGAAAATCCCAAGGCTTTTTACACTTACATAAAAAGCAAGAGGGTAGCCAGGGAAAGGGTTGGCCCACTGAAAGATAGGCAAGGGAATCTATGTGTGGAGCCAGAGGAAATGGGCGAGGTACTAAATGAATACTTTGCATCAGTATTCACCAAAGAGAAGGAATTGGTAGATGTTGAGTCTGGAGAAGGGGGTGTAGATAGCCTGGGTCACATTGTGATCCAAAAAGACGAGGTGTTGGGTGTCTTAAAAAATATTAAGGTAGATAAGTCCCCAGGGCCTGATGGGATCTACCCCAGAATACTGAAGGAGGCTGGAGAGGAAATTGCTGAGGCCTTGACAGAAATCTTTGGATCCTCGCTGTCTTCAGGGGATGTCCCGGAGGACTGGAGAATAGCCAATGTTGTTCCTCTGTTTAAGAAGGGTAGCAAGGATAATCCCGGGAACTACAGGCCGGTGAGCCTTACTTCAGTGGTAGGGAAATTACTGGAGAGAATTCTTCGAGACAGGATCTACTCCCATTTGGAAGCAAATGGACGTATTAGTGAGAGGCAGCACGGTTTTGTGAAGGGGAGGTCGTGTCTCACTAACTTGATAGAGTTTTTCGAGGAGGTCACTAAGATGATTGATGCAGGTAGGGCAGTGGATGTTGTCTACATGGACTTCAGTAAGGCCTTTGACAAGGTCCCTCATGGTAGACTAGTACAAAAGGTGAAGTCACACGGGATCAGGGGTGAGCTGGCAAGGTGGATTCAGAACTGGCTAGGCCATAGAAGGCAGAGGGTAGCAATGGAGGGATGCTTTTCTAATTGGAGGGCTGTGACCAGTGGTGTTCCACAGGGATCAGTGCTGGGACCTTTGCTGTTTGTAGTATATATAAATGATTTGGAGGAAAATGTAACTGGTCTGATTAGTAAGTTTGCAGACGACACAAAGGTTGGTGGAATTGCGGATAGCGATGAGGACTGTCTGAGGATACAGCAGGATTTAGGTTGTCTGGAGACTTGGGCGGAGAGATGGCAGATGGAGTTTAATCCGGACAAATGTGAGGTAATGCATTTTGGAAGGGCTAATGCAGGTAGGGAATATCCAGTGAATGGTAGAACCCTCAAGAGTATTGAAAGTCAAAGAGATCTAGGAGTACAGGTCCACAGGTCATTGAAAGGGGCAACACAGGTGGAGAAGGTAGTCAAGAAGGCATACGGCATGCTTGCCTTCATTGGACGGGGCATTGAGTATAAGAATTGGCAAGTCATGTTGCAGCTGTATAGAACCTTAGTTAGGCCACACTTGGAGTATAGTGTTCAATTCTGGTCGCCACACTACCAGAAGGATGTGGAGGCTTTAGAGAGGGTGCAGAAGAGATTTACCAGAATGTTGCCTGGTATGGAGGGCATAAGCTATGAGGAGCGATTGAATAAACTCGGTTTGTTCTCTCTGGAACGAAGGAGGTTGAGGGGCGACCTGATAGAGGTCTACAAAATTATGAGGGGCATAGACAGAGTGGATAGTCAGAGGCTTTTCCCCAGGGTAGAGGGGTCAATTACTAGGGGGCATAGGTTTAAGGTGAGAGGGGCAAGGTTTAGAGTAGATGTACGAGGCAAGTTTTTTACGCAGAGGGTAGTGGGTGCCTGGAACTCGCTACCGGAGGAGGTAGTGGAAGCAGGGACGATAGGGACATTTAAGGGGCATCTTGACAAATATATGAATAGGATGGGAATAGAAGGATACGGACCCAGGAAGTGTAGAAGATTGTAGTTTAGTCGGGCAGTATGGTCGGCGCGGGCTTGGAGGGCCGAAGGGCCTGTTCCTGTGCTGTACATTTCTTTGTTCTTTGTTGTTCTTTGTGACAGTGTGGGAGAGAAAGAGAGTGTGAGCGTGGGAGGGATTGTTGAGAGGGAGAGAGTGTGAGCGAGGGAGAGAGTGTGAGAGAGGGATAGTGTGAGAGAGTGAGGGTGAGGGAGGGAGAGAGTGCAAGGGAGAGCTGGAGTGTGAGGGAGTGCTCTTGGAGATACAAAGAACAAAGAACAAAGAAATGTACAGCACAGGAACAGGCCCTTCGGCCCTCCAAGCCCGTGCCGACCATGTTGCCCGACTAAACTACAATCTTCTACACTTACGGGGTACGTATCCCTCTATTCCCATCCTATTCATGTATTTGTCAAGATGCCCCTTAAATGTCACTATCGTAAAGATATGTGGAACTGGGTATCAGGGGGAAACACAATCCCGATTAATACATTTGCTGAGTAAACAAACTTGTTCCTAAATTATAAAATCAGATCCTGGATGAAGTAAATGTCCTCCATGCAGTATTGCACCATTTAGGTTGTGAATAACTGACAGAGTGTGATAGGTCAGTTATTGTGCAGAGCTGGAATAGAACTTGTCTTTCCCCAGTCAGAGGCCAGAAAGCAAACACGTGGCACAGCCGCTTTTAAAAATAATTGTAAAGCAACCTGAAAAAAGATAGACCTCCCTCGAATGATTAAATGTGCGTCTGCTTTTATTGGGAGCAACACAGATGTTTTCAATATTAAAGCACAGGCAGCGCCCAGGGTCAGACAGATTGGAACTTACAATGAAGTTGATGCTGTGAAGTAAGCAGTGAGCTAAAGCGGACGCTGGGTTCAAACATGGACACAGTGAATAGAAAGGATTACAGTGAGAATACTCGCGGTGCTGGGGAACTTGGAGGGAACCTGCAGGTGTTGGTCCCATCATCTCACAGCCAGACCACATCCAAAGCCTTTAAAATGCGTGAAGTCCCGAAGGAGGACATTCATTCCTGGGGCTAGTTTAGCACACTGGGATAAATCGCTGGCTTTTAAAGCAGACCAAGGCAGGCCAGCAGCACGGTTCAATTCCTGTACCAGCCTCCCCGAACAGGCGCCGGAATGTGGCGACTAGGGGCTTTTCGCTGTAACTTAATTTGAAGCCGACTTGTGACAATAAGCGATTTTCATTTCATTTCATTCCGTTTCATTTCATTCCGTTTGACCTCAGCGGCTCTGTAGATGAGCAGATGATTCAATCCCACTGCACCGCCCTTTCCCTGGAGACGTACATTTGATTTCTGTCGCTCCTACCATTCCCTGTGAAACCATTGTTGTATCTGCCGGCACCAGTGTCCCAGGCCGTGCAGACCAGATCAGAACCACTCGCTGTGTGAATCGTTTAGAAGCAGTTTTCCCTTCGGGATGATTGGATTGGCTGGGGCTGGGTTATTGGGAATAAAAGACGATGATGTGAGATTCGTTCCACACATTTAAGATGATAACGTTTTGGATAATCTGGATGTAAATGAACTGTTTCCATGAACAATATAAATATCTGTGGGAAAGATGTAACTGAAATATGTGATCATGCAGCTACATTCATCAGGAGTAATGCAGAGCCGGAACTGATAACAAATGGCAACATGGGGAGACTACACGGTCACTCACACCTCCTCCACCATTCAATTTAATCACTGCTCAGCTTCTGCCTCAATGTCATTTCCCGCTTCTTCCTCAGGTCCTTTCATTACCTCATTTTCTGTAAGAATAATGGAGGCTGACACCCAAAGCCATATTTCAAACCGAGTTGGACATTTACGGCCGTAAGACCATAAGACACAGGAGCTGAACTTGGTCACTAGGCCCAGCGAGCCTGATCCGCCAGTCAATCATGGCTGATATGTTTCTCATCCTCATTCTCCTACCTTCTCACCTTCTCCCCATAACCCCTGATCTCCTCATTAACCAAGAACCTATCTGTCTCTGTCTTAAAGACACTCAGTGATTTGGCCTCCACAGCCTCTGTGACAGAGAGTTCCACAGATTCAGTACCGTCTGGCTGAATAAATTCCTCCACATCTCTGTTTTAAAGGATCGTGCCTTTAGTCTGAGACAGTGTCCTCTGCTTCTAGTTTTTCATACAAGTGGAAACATCCTCTCCACATCCACTCTGTCCAGGCCTCACAGTATCCTGGAAGTTTCAATAAGATACCCCTCATCCTTCTTAACTCCAACGAGTGCAGACCCAGAGTCCTCAACCATTCCTCATACGACAAGCTCTTCATTCCTGGATCGTTCCAGTGAACCTCCTCTGGACCCTTTCCAAGGGAAGCATGTCCTTCTTCAGATACGGGGCCCAGAACTGCTCACAATACTCCAAATGGGTCTGACCAGAGACTTATACAGCCTCAGAAATACATCCCTGCTCTTGTACTCGCGCCCTCTCGACGTGAATGCTAACATTGCAATTGCCTTCCTAACTGCCGACTGAACCTGCCCGTTAACCGTAAGATAATCGTGAACAAGGCCTCCCAAGTCCCTTTGTGCTTCTCATTTCCGAAGCATTTCCACTTTTAGAGAATAGTCAATTCCTCCATTCCTCCTTCCAAAGCGCATTACCTCACACTTTTCCACATTGTATTCCATCTTCCACTTGTTTGTACAATCTCCCAGCCTCTGAGTCCTTCTGCAGCCACCCCCCCCCCTCCCTCCCCCCACCGCTTCCTCAATACCACCTGTCCAGATCTTTGTGTCATCTGCAAACTCAGCAACAGTGCCTTCAGTTCCTTCTTCCAGATCATTAATGTATATTGTGGAAAGTTGTGGTCCCAGCACAGACCCCTGAGGCACACCACTAGACACGGCTGCCATCCTGAAAAAGACCCCTTTATCCCCACTCTCTGCCTCTGCCAGTCAGCCAATTCTTTTTCCATCCCAGGATCTTGCCCTGAACACCATGGGCTCTTAACCAATTGAACAGACTGGAATGCAGCACTGTGTCAAAGGCCCTCTGGAAATCTACATAAATCGCATCCACTGGTTCTCCCTTGTCTAACTTCCTTGTTATTTCCTCAAAGAACTCTAACAGATTTGTCAGGCATGACCTCCCCTTGACGAATCTGTGCTGACTCAGTCCGAGTTTATCCTGCACTTCCAAGTACTCCGCAATCTCATCTTTAATAATGGATCTAAAATCTTACCAATGACCGAAGTCAGGCTAACCGGCCGATAATTTCCCGTCTTCTGCCTCCCTCCCTTCTTAACCAGCGGTGCTACATTAGCCACTTTCCAGTCCTCTGGGACCCTTTCTGCCTCCAGTGATTCCTGAAAGATCACCACCACTCCCTCCACAATCTCCTCAGCTATCTCTTTTAGAACCCTGGGATGTAGTCCATCCGTCCAGGTCACTCATCCACCTTCAGACCTTTCAGTTTCCGCAGAACCTTCTCCTTAGTGATGGCCACGGCCCTCCCCTCTGCCCCCTGGCTCTCCTGGAGCTCTGGCATCCCACTGGTGTCTTCCACCGTGAAGACTGATGCAAAGTAACTATACAGTTCGTCTGCCATTTCTTTGTTACCTATTGTTACTTCTCCAGTCACATTTTCCAGTGGTCCAATGTCTTTTTTTGTCTCTCTCTTGCCTTTTATATATTGAAAAGAACATCTCCCTATCTTCTTTTACATTACTAGCTAGCTTGTCCTCAAATTTCATCTGCTCCTCCTTTATTGCTGTTTCAGTTTTCCTCTGCTCGCTATTAAAGGCTTCCCGATTTTCTGGCATCCCACTATTCCGCGCCACATTGTATGTTTTTTATTTTGCATTACTGCTCTCCTTGACTTCCCTCATCAGCCATGGACTCCTTGTCCTCCCCTTGGCATGTTTCCTCCTCCTTGGGATGAAATTCTGTTGTTCCTCCCGAATAACCCCCAAAACTGCTGCCATTGGTGTTCCACTGTCTTCCCTGCTCGTCTCCTTTTCCAATCAACTCTGGCCAGCTCCTCCCATGCCTTTGTAGTTACCCCTATTTAATTGTAATACTGTTACATCTGACTCCAGCTTCTCCCTCTCAAACTGCAGGGTAAGTTATATCATATTGTGGTCACTGCGCCCTTCGGGTTCCTTCACCTTATGTTCACTAATCAAGTCTGCTTCATTACACATCACCAAATCCAGAGTTGCCTGTTCACAAGTCGGCTCTGTCACAGACTGCTCCAAAAAAACATCTCATTCCACAAATTCCTTTTCTTGGGATCCACGACCAACCTGATTTTCCCAGTCCACCTGCATATTGAAGTCCCCCATGATTCTTGTAATATTGCCTTTTTTACATGCCTTTTCGATCCCCTGATTTAATTTCTGCTTCACATCCTGACTACTGCTCGGGGCCCTGCAAATAATTCCCATCAGGGTCTTTTTATCGACTCCATTCCTCAACTCTGTCCACAGAAAATCTATACCTTCTGATCCTATATCGCTCCTCGCTATCGATTTAACTTCATTCCTTACTAACAATAGAGCCCCGCCTCCTTTACCCATCTGCCTGTCCTTTCGATAGAACACGCACATTTTGATCCCAGCCCTGATCACTTTGCAGCCACGTCTCTGTGATTCCAACAACATCGTACCAGCCAATATCAATGTGCGCAACATGCAAATTTACCTTGTTCCGTACACTGCGCACATTTAGTTCCACAGCCTCAATGCTGCATTGAGCACCTCCCTTCTCACCCTCGGCACCTTTTTTGCTCTGCCTGAGGGTGATGTTGTTCAGGTATTTGTGTTCTCCGTTTCCCCTTCAGTTATTACACCTGCTGAGCTACCTCTCTGGTTCCCACTCCCTTTCATATTAGTTTCAATTCTCCCGGGTGACACTAACAAGCCTCCCAGCGAGGATAGTGATGTCCCTCCAGTTTAGAAGCTGCCCGCCCTTCTTGTCCAGGTCCCACATTTCCCGGAATATCGCCCAATGGCCCAGAAATCTGAAACCCTCCCTCCTACACCACCAGTTTAGCCACGAGTTTAGCTGTACTATCCTCTTGTTTCTAGCCTCACTCTCACGTGGCACAGGGAGTAATCCTGAGATTCCAACCCGAGAGGTCCTGCTTTTTAGCTTACTGTCTAACTTCCTGAACTCCTTCTGCAGGGCCTCATCACTCTTCCTGCCGATGTCGTTCGTACCGATGTGAACTAAGACCTCTGGCTGTTCACCCTCCCTCTTCAGGACGTCCTGTGTTCGTTCAGAGACAACCTTGACCCTGGCACCAGGCAGACAACATACCAACCTGGAGTCTCTTTCCTGTCCACAGAAGCGCCGATCTGTGCCCCTTTCTATAGAGTCCCTGTAACTATCGCTTTCCTGCACTTTACCCTCCCCTGCTCCCCACAGAGCCAGCTGTGGTGCCACTGTTCTGGCTGCTGTTGTTTTCCCCTGAGATGCTATCCCCCAACTGTATCCAACACAGTATACCTATTAGAGAGGGGGACAGCCACAGGGGATTCCAGCGCTGACTGCCTGCCCGTTCCAGCAGTCATCCACCGAACTATCTGCCTGCACCTTAGGTGTGACCACGCCTCCAGAACGTCTACCTATGATGCTTTCCGCCACCTGTATGCTCCTCAGTGCATCCAATTGCTGCTCGAACCGAACCACGCGGTCTGTGTGGAGCTGCCATTGGCTACACCTGCTGCAGACGCAGTTGACCGGAACACTGGAAGCGCCACGGTTCTCCCACATCTCACAGTTAGAGCACTGCACCCTCTGAGTGACATTTATGCACTATTTAATTCATTCAAAATAATCACTTAAATTATTATCAGATTAAGTTACAATTAACTATATGGTCCTGCGCTGGTTTTTCACTGTAAATAAATGTTAAATTCTAATCCCTGCTCTCAGGTTTACTGACTCCTCTGCCCTTTTAATGAATTAGTTACTGCAGTTGTATAGAACCTGAGTTACATGAGTAACACATGAACAGAATGGGAATACAGGGATACGGACCACAGGAAGCGCAGAAGATTATAGGTCAGATGGGCAGCAAGTTCAGCACAGGCTTGAGGGCCGAAGGGCCAATATAGAATCATAGAATCATAGAAGTTTACAGCATGGAAACAGGCCCTTCGGCCCAACCAGTCCATGCCGCCCAGTTTTTACCATTAAGCTAGTCCCAGTTGCCCGCATTTGGCCCATAACCCTCTATACCCATCTTACCCATGTAACTATCTAAATGCTTTTTAAAAGACACAATTGTACCCGCCTCTACTACTACCTCTGGCAGCACATTCCAGACACTCACTACCCTCTGAGTGAAGAAATTACCCTTCTGAATCTCTCCCTGCTCACCTTAAACCTATGCCCTCTAGTTTTAGACTCCCCTACCTTTGGGAAAAGATGTTGACTATCTACCTTATCTATGCCCCTCATTATTTTATAGACCTCTATAAGATCACCCCTAAGCCTCCTACGCTCCAGGGAAAAAAGTCCCAGTCTATCCAGCCTCTCCTTATAACTCAAACCATCAAGTCCCGGTAACATCCTAGTAAATCTTTTCTGCACTCTTTCTAGTTTAATAATATCCTTTCTATAATAGGGTGGCCAGAACTGCACACAGTATTCCAAGTGTGGCCGTACCAATGTCTTGTACAACTTCAACAAGACGTCCCAACTCCTGTATTCAATGTTCTGACCAATGAAACCAAGCATGCCGAATGCCTTCTTCACCACCCTGTCCACCTGCGACTCCACCTTCAAGGAGCTATGAACCTGTACTCCTAGATCTCTTTGTTCTATAACTCTCCCCAACGCCATACCATTAACTGTGTAGGTCCTGGCCTGATTCGATCTGCCAAAATGCATCACCTCACATTTATCTAAATTAAACTCCATCTGCCATTCGTCGGCCCACTGGCCTAATTGATCAAGATCCCGTTGCAAACCTAGATAACCTTCTTCACTATCCACTGTGCTACCAATCTTGGTGTCATCTGCAAACATACTAACCATGCCTCCTAAATTCTCATCCAAATCATTAATATAAATCACAAATAACAGTGGACCCAGCACCGATCCGTGAGGCACACCAGTGGTCACAGGCCTCCAGTTTGAAAAACAACCCTCTACAACCACCCTCTGTCTTCTGTCGTCCAGCCAATTTTGAATCCAATTGGCAACCTCACCCTGGATCCCGTGAGCTTTCACATTCTGCAACAACTTACCATGCGGTACCTTGTCAAAGGCTTTGCTAAAGTCCATGTAGACAACGTCTACTGCACTGCCCTCATCTACCTTCTTGGTCACCCCCTCAAAAAACTCAATCAAATTTGTGAGACATGATTTTCCACGCACAAAGCCATGCTGACTGGCCCGATTCAGTCCTTGCCTCTCTAAATGCTTGTAGATCCTGTCTCTCAGAAGACCTTCTAGCAACTTACCTACTACAGACGTTAGGCTCACCGGTCTGTAGTTCCAAGGCTTTTCCCTGCTGCCCTTCTTAAACAAGGGCACAACTTTCGCTACTCTCCAATCTTCAGGCACCTCACCTGTGGCTGCTGATGATTCAAATATCTCGGATAGGGGACCCGCAATTTCCTCCCTAGCCTCCCACAACATCCTGGGTTACATTTCATCAGGTCCCGGGGATTTATCTAACTTGATGCGCTTTAAGACTTCCAGCACCTCCTCCTCTGTAATATGCACACTTCTCAAGACATCACTATTTATTTCCCTTAGTTTCCTCACATCCATGCCTTTCTCCACCGTGAATACCGATGAGAAATATTCTTTAAGGATCTCACCCAACTCTTGTGGTTCTGCACATAGATGTCCTTGTTGATCCTTAAGAGGCCCTACTCTGTCCCTAGTTACTCTTTTTCCCTTTATGTATCTGTAGAAGCTCTTTGGATTCTCCTTTGCATTATTTGCCAAAGCAATTTCATGTCCCCTTTTTGCCCTCCTGATTTCCCTCTTAACTCTATTTCGACAATCTTTATACTCTTCAAGGGATCCACTTGATCCCAGTTGCTTATGTACGTCATATGCCTCCTTCTTCTTTTTGACCAGAGTCTCAATATCTCGAGTCATCCAGGGTTCCCTACTTCTACCAGCCTTGCCCTTCACTCTAAAGGGAATGTGCTTACCCTGAACCCTGGTTAACACATTTTTAAAAGCCTCCCATTTACCAGCCGTCCCTTTGCCTGCCAACAGTCTCCCCCAATCTACCTCTGAAAGTTCCTGTCTGATACCATCAAAATTGGCCTTGCCCCAATTAAGAATTTTAACTCTTGGGCCAGACCTATCATTCTCCATAGCTATCTTAAAACTAATGGAGCTATGGTCACTTGTCCCAAAGTGATCCCTCACTAACACTTCTGTCACTTGCCCTTCTTTATTTCCCAAGACGAGGTCAAGTTTTGCCCCCTCTCTAGTCGGGCCATCCACATACTGAATGAGAAATTCCTCCTGAATACACTCAACAAATTTCCCTCCATCCAAGCTCCTAATGCTATGGCTGTCCCAGTCAATGTTGGGAAAGTTAAAGTCCCCTACTATTACCACCCTATTTTTCTTGCAGCTATCTGTAATCTCCTTACATATTTGCTCCCCAATTTCCCGCTGACTATTTGGGGGCCTGTAGTACAGTCCTACCAAGGTGATCTCTCCCTTCTTATTTTTCAGTTCCACCCATATAGACTCAGTGGGCGAACCCTCGGATATATGCCCTCTAAGTACTGCCGTAATGTTCTCCCTAATCAAAAACGCCACTCCCCCTCCTCTCTTATCTATGTTGTACTTTTATTTGTGCCTTGTTCCTTGTTCTAACTATTTGTATCAGGTATTGCTGAGTCCGGAGACCAAAATCGCAATCAATAGTCTATGTTACAAGTGTTTGTCTTGAACAACTAACACGAGGTAATGGGACTGAGAGACTGGAGGAGATAATCCCATACCTTCCGGGCCAGACAGCGGAAGAGAAGGCATCATGTGTTCAACTATTAATATGATAATAATAATCTGTATTAATAATAAAAATATGTATTGTCACAAGTAGTCCCACATTAACACTACAATGAAGTTACTGTGAAAATCCCCTAGTCGCCACACTCCGGCACCTGTTCGGATACACAGAGGGAGATTTTAGAATGTCCAACTCACCTCACAACAGGTCTTTCGGGACTTGTGGAAGGAAACCGGATCACCCGGAGGAAACCCACGCATACACGGGGGGAACGTGCAGACTCCACACAGACAGTGACACAAGCCGGGAATCGAACCTGGGACCCCGGAGCTGTGAAGCCAGTGTGCTAACCACTGTGCTATCATGCCGGCCTTCAAATCAGGAATCCTGAAGAATTGGGAGAGTATCGGTATCACGGCTATGGATCTGCTGTGTAATACTGAGAAATAAATCACCAAGGCCATGGCAGGGTTTGATTCTCCTCCAATCCGCCAGCTCCAATCTTAACCATCGCATTAGACCTCGGCATCGATCAGTCCGTTAAACCTGGGGAACAGACTCTAATTGAGAAATAATGAATGGAAACAATGGTTGATCACTCTCTTATTGTGAAACAGTCAGTATTTTCCCGAGGAGAAACACTAGAGGATACAGAAGGGAACCAAAAGGACCAGTCTCCCCAACAACACCAGCGGGAGTTTGTAGTTATCCAGTTCCAGCAGTCAGATAGCCTCAATAATTTAAATAAATATGTGACACAATATATAATTGTTTCTCAGCCCATTACTTCCCGGATTCCATTATTTAAATTGCTGGGACGTCTTCAGTAGAAACAGGCAGAGAGATCACAATGTATTCCACCACATAGCAGCGATATGTCTAGTAACTAATGGAATTAAAACCTGAAAGATAATTTCTGGTACTCATAGACATTTCTAAATGCATATTATTGTGAAAAGCATAAAGGTTTCTAGACATATTCGCTAATCATTGGACGGAAAATAATTATGTTCCTGGCATGATGATTCGATAGAAAGATAATCACAGTTTAGTTAATTGTGAGCAGAAATGTGCATGTGCAGTTTATTGTGTTATTATAGGAAGGTCAGGAATTACTGACTCTATTTGAAAGAACAATCTTATTATGATTATTGTCTGAACAATATTAATTTACGCCTCTGATTACTGGAATAATCAATCCTTCAATAATCACTTTCAAAGTTGCAATTAAATGTTTTTCATTATTTACTGTGTTCAATGGACTGAAAACGAATGTGATGCTTTCTATCAATGTTGTGCAAACATGATGGTGTGATATATGTCATCCTGCCTTCCATCATTGGATTTCAGAGATCATAGAATTCACAGTGCAGAAGGAGGCCATTCGGCCCATCGAGTCTGCACCGGCTCTTGGAAAGAGCACCCTACCCAAGCCCACACCTCCACCCTATCCCCATAACCCAGCAACCCCATCCAACCTAAGAGCAATTTAACGTGTCCAATCCACCTAACCTGCACATCTGTGGGAGACAATCAGAGCACCCGGAGGAAACCCGCGCAGACACGGGGAGAACGTGCAGACTCCGCACAGAGAGTGACCCAAGCCTGGAATCGAACCTGGGACCCTGGCGCTGTGACGTCATAGTGGCACCACTGTGCTACCGTGCTGCCCGAGTTGCTCAGTTTTCTTTGGTAGAAACAGGCAGAGAGAATTCTCACACTATTCAGTCATGGCACAACTATAGAACATAGAACAATACAGCGCAGTACAGGCCCTTCGGCCCACGATGTTGCACCGAAACAAAAGCCATCTAACCTACACTATACCATTATCATCCATATGTTTATCCAATAAACTTTTAAATGCCCTTAATGTTGGCGAGTTCACTACTGTAGCAGGTAGGGCATTCCACGGCCTCACTACTCTTTGCGTAAAGAACCTACCCCTGACCTCTGTCCTATATCTATTACCCCTCAGTTTAAGGCTATGTCCCCTCGTGCTAGCCATTTCCATCCGCGGGAGAAGGCTCTCACTGTCCACCCTATCTAACCCTCTGATCATTTTGTATGCCTCTATCAAGTCTCCTCTTAACCTTCTTCTCTCTAACGAAAACAACCTCAAGTCCATCAGCCTTTCCTCATAAGATTTTCCCTCCATTCCAGGCAACATCCTGGTAAATCTCCTCTGCACCCGTTCCAAAGCCTCCACGTCCTTCCTATAATGCGGTGACCAGAACTGTACGCAATACTCCAAATGCGGCCGTACCAGAGTTCTGTACAGCTGCAACATGACCTCCTGACTCCGGAACTCAATCCCTCTACCAATAAAGGCCAACACTCCATAGGCCTTCTTCACCACCCTATCAACCTGGGTGGCAACTTTCAGGGATCTATGTACATGGACACCTAGATCCCTCTGCTCATCCACACTTTCAAGAACTTTTCCATTAGCCACATATTCCACATTCCTGTTTTTCCTTCCAAAGTGAATCACCTCACACTTCTCTACATTAAACTCCATTTGCCACCTCTCAGCCCAGCACTGCAGCTTATCTATATCCCTCTGTAACCTGCTACTTCCTTCCTCACTATCGACAACACCACCGACTTTAGTATCGTCTGCAAATTTACTCACCCACCCTTCTGCGCCTTCCTCTAGGTCATTGATAAAAATGACAAACAGCAACGGCCCCAGAACAGATCCTTGTGGTATTCCACTTGTGACAGAACTCCATTCTGAACATTTCCCATCAACCACCACCCTCTGTCTTCTTTCAGCTAGCCAATTTCTGATCCACATCTCTAAATCACCCTCAATCCCCAGCCTCCGTATTTTCTGCAATAGCCTACCGTGGGGAACCTTATCAAACGCTTTGCTGAAATCCATATACACCACATCAACTGCTCTACCCTCGTCTACCTGTTCAGTCACCTTCTCAAAGAACTCGATAAGGTTTGTGAGGCATGACCTACCCTTCACAAAGCCATGCTGACTATCCCTGTGATTAACTATGATTAATGAAATTCAATCCTGAGACGTAATTGCTGGTATCATAGACATGGAAAATATTTCCCAATACATATTATTGTGGGAAGTTAAACGATTTATTCATACCGTTAGTGATCAATGGATTAATCAGTTTCTTGCCATGATAATTCTCTTGGAAAATGATCATCGGTTTAATGTCCTGTACCCGGTTCTCGGTCCGGCCAGCCCCGTTATCCAGCGCGGCGCACCCACCGGCACAACGGGATTCTCCGTTCCCGCAGCCGGTCAGTGAGTTTCCCGTTGTGGCCTCCCCACGGCGTGGGGAAACCCGCGGACATGGGGGCGCTGCCGGCGAAGGGGAGGATCCTGCCCAGGGAGAACCCCATTGATTGGGATTGTGAGCTGAACAAATGCATTTTTTATTGATGCCTTTATTGTTGTGTGGTCAGGAATTACAGATTCTATTCCACTGATTAACAATCTTCATTTGATTGTGGTCTGACCAGTAATTAGAAACCGCCTGTGATTATTGCAATGAAAAATCCTTTGACAATCACAGTGAAAGATGCAATGAAATGTTTTTAGTTATTTGCTGTGTTTAATGGACTGAAAACTAATTTGTTATTTTCTATCAATGTTGCACAAATAATAATTAGTTGTGTCATGCTTGTTGGACATTGATATAATGAGCTGTTCGCTGATTTAATTAAACCTCGCAATGAATGAATGAGATAATTGTTTATTGGACCAAACAATCAATTCAAGTTCACTCTGATTATTGGGATGAACGATGTTAACAGATGTTTAATCTTCCACAGAAAATAATTAAATAGTTCAAGTAAAAATCAGTAGACCCGTCAGAACTTCACCAGTTTAAAGACATTTAATGTTGGGACATTCATTAAAATATCTGAGCCATTTTAACAAATAGTTCTTCCATATTCACTTTGATTATTGGGTGTAATGATTAAAAGTTAGTTACTCTAACTCTTGGACTGATGAAGAATTAGCTCTTCACTTTTATGCGGAATCCAAGCAGTATAAAATGTGTTGGCCCTCAGGACAATCCCAACGAAAGGACATTTGAAAAGGGACCTGCTGCAGTGACTGATGTTGTCTCCAAATCCCGCAGCCCACTCACCCCTCTCTGGGGTTGGGTGATATCTGGGCTTGGGCGATCTCTGCCGTTCGGTGATATCTGGCGTTGGGTGATCTCTGGCGTTGGGTGATGTCTGGGGTTGGGTGATATCTGGGGTTGGGTGATATCTGGGGTTGGGTGATGTCTGGGGTTGGGTGATAGCTGGGGCTGGGTGATATGGGGGGGTTGGGTGATCTCTGGGGTTGGGTGATATCTGAGGTTGGGTGGTATCTGGAGTTGGGTGATATCTGGGGTTGGGTGATCTCTGGGGTTGGGTGATATCTGGTGTTGGGTGATATCTGGGGTTGGGTGATATCTGGGGTTGGGTGATATCTGGGGTTGGGTGATATCTGGGGTTGGGTGGTATCTGGAGTTGGGTGATATCTGGGGTTGGGTGATGTCTGGGGTTGGGTGATATCTGGAGTTGGGTGATATCTGGGGCTGGGTGATGTCTGGGGTTGGGTGATAGCTGGGGCTGGGTGGTATCTGGGGTTGGGTGATATCTGGTGTTGGGTGATATCTGGGGTTGGGTGATATCTGGGGTTGGGTGATATCTGGGGTTGGGTGATATCTGGGGTTGGGTGATCTCTGGCGTTGGGTGATCTCTGGGGTTGGGTGGTATCTGGGGTTGGGTGATATCTGGGGTTGGGTGATCTCTGGGGTTGGGTGATCTCTGGCGTTGGGTGATCTCTGGGGTTGGGTGATATCTGGGGTTGGGTGATATCTGGGGTTGGGTGGTATCTGGAGTTGGGTGATCTCTGGGTTTGGGTGATATCTGGGGTTGGGTGATATCTGGGGTTGGGTGGTATCTGGGTTTGGGTGCTATCCGGGGTTGGGTGATCTCTGGGGTTGGGTGATATCTGGGGTTGGGTGATATCTGGGGTTGGGTGATATCTGGGGTTGGGTGATATCTGGGGCTGGGTGATATCTGGGGTTGGGTGATCTCTGGCGTTGGGTGATCTCTGGGGTTGGGTGGTATCTGGGGTTGGGTGATATCTGGGGTTGGGTGATCTCTGGGGTTGGGTGATCTCTGGCGTTGGGTGATCTCTGGGGTTGGGTGATATCTGGGGTTGGGTGATATCTGGGGTTGGGTGGTATCTGGAGTTGGGTGATCTCTGGGTTTGGGTGATATCTGGGGTTGGGTGATATCTGGGGTTGGGTGGTATCTGGGTTTGGGTGATATCGGGGGTTGGGTGATATTTGGAGTTGGGTGATATGTGTAGTTGGGTGATATCGGGGGTTGGGTGGTATCTGGGTTTGGGTGATATCTGGGGTTGGGTGATCTCTGGGGTTGGGTGATCTCTGGGGTTGGGTGATTTCTGGGGTTGGGTGATATCGGGGGTTGGGTGATATTTGGAGTTGGGTGATATGTGTAGTTGGGTGATATCGGGGGTTGGGTGGTATCTGGGTTTGGGTGCTATCCGGGGTTGGGTGATCTCTGGGGTTGGGTGATCTCTGGGGTTGGGTGATTTCTGGGGTTGGGTGATATCGGGGGTTGGGTGATATTTGGAGTTGGGTGATATGTGTAGTTGGGTGATATCGGGGGTTGGGTGGTATCTGGGTTTGGGTGCTATCCGGGGTTGGGTGATCTCTGGGGTTGGGTGTTCACTTCAATGAGACAATTGGCCAATTGCAGAGTGCCCGTGTTTTACTGGAACGTCAGTGTTGTGTGTGGAAAAGCCCAGGGCAGCGTTTGAATTGACTTTGACAAAATTTCTGCTTGTCAGATTCTCTGTCTCTTTCCCCGTCTTACTCCCCGAGTCAGAGAAATGGGTGAAGAGAGAGTGGCGAGGGAGGGGAGAGAGCGAGGGAAACAGGAATAGAGAACAGAATAGAGGTGGAGTTTGGTGGGAGGGTCAAAGAGGGGATGGGGAGGTGGGGGGGGGGGATAGGCACACAGTATATGGGGGTCTCCAGTGTGGAGTCAGTGCCCTGCTCCCAGTCTCAGGGGGGTGGGGCAGGGGAGGGTTAGGTTATGTCCCCCCCCCCCCCCCCCAAAGGTGCTTTACAGTCCATGAACTAGTTTAATTTGACATTGTGTGTGGTCACTAAGCTGACAGTCCAGGGAAGGCTGCAGGCCAGTGGTGCACAGCAAGATCCCACAGACAGCAATGTGATCCTATCCGGGTGGGGAGGTGGGAGACACACTTTCCTTCCCCTGCCCGCTGACATCCTCCCTCCCTCTCCCCCGTACCCACACCCTCTCTCTGAACACGCCCCACCCCACCCGTGAACACCATCTGTATTGCCAGTCTGCAGACACTTCCCCTCTGCCCCCAGAAAGAGTTACCCTGCCCTCTGTGCACTGGCAAATCAGCTGCCCATTCCTTTAGGAGTCTTTTTCCAATCGCCCTTCCAGCAAATATTTCTATTCCCCAATCCGGTGCAGAAAGTGGGAGAAGTTAGCGGAAGCTGAGTTGAAAGTTGTTTAACACCAGACTGCATTCTGGATTCATGCTAGCAGGTTTATACATGGCGATGACGTGAGGCTTTAGTGACATTCGCAGGAATCAGTTTGAATTGAGATTTAGTGACAGGCTGACTTTCAATTTGTCCCTTTGTCTCTCTTTACCCATGTCTCTCTCTATTTCCTCAGTCTGTGTCTCGTTCTGTCTCTCTCTGACTGTCTGTCTCTCCCTGTCTCCCGCTCCCTCTGACTGTCTCTCTCTCTTTACCTCTCTCTCTCTCTGACTGTCTCTCTCTCTCTTTACCTCTCTCTCTCTCCCTCCGCTCCTGCCTTTCTGTCTCTGCCAGTCTCTCCCTCGCTTTGTCTCTCTCTCTCTCTGCCTGTCTCTCTCCCTCTCTCTTTACCTCTCTCTCTCTCTCTGACTGTCTCTCTCCCTCTCTCTTTACCTCTCTCTCTCTCTCCCTCCGTCCCTGCGTTTATGTCTCTGCCAGTCTCTCCCTCACTCTCTCTCTCTCCCTCTGACTGTCTCTCTCTCTCTCTTTACCTCTCTCTCTCCCTCCGTCCCTGCGTTTATGTCTCTGCCAGTCTCTCCCTCACTCTCTCTCTCTCTCTCTCTCTGACTGTCTCTCTCTCTCGCTTTACCTCTCTCTCTCTCTCTGACTGTCTCTCTCTCTCTCTCTTTGCCTCTGTCTCTCTCCCTCCGTCCCTGCGTTTATGTCTCTGCCAGTCTCTCCATCACTGTCTCTCCCTCTCTCACTCTGACTGTCTGTCTCTCTCTCTCTTTACCTCTCTCTCTCTCCCTCCGTCCCTGCGTTTATATCTCTGCCAGTCTCTCCCTCCCTCTCTCTCCCTCTCTCTGTGTCTCTCTGACTGTCTGTCTCTCTCTCTCTGACTGTCTCTCTCTCTCTCTTTACCTCTCTCTCTCCCTCCGTCCCTGCCTTTATATCTCTGCCAGTCTCTCCCTCAATCTGTCTCTCTCTCTCCCTCTCTCTCTCTCTCTTTACCTCTCTCTCTCTCCCTCCGCTCCTGCCTTTCTGTCTCTACCAGTCACTCTCTCTACCTCCTCCCCACCCGTCTTTTTCTCTCTCTCTCCATAAACAGTAAACACTTGGAATAGAACATAGAACAGTACAGCAGAGAACAGGCCCTTCGGCCCCTCGATGTTGTGCCGAGCCTTGTCCGAAACCAAGATCAAGCTATCCCACCCCCTGTCATTCTGGTGAGCTCCATGTGCCTATCCAATAACCGCTTGTAAGTTCCTAAAGTGTCCGACTGCACTCTCACAGCAGGCAGTCCATTCCACACCCTAACCACTCTCTGAGTAAAGAACCTACCTCGGACATCCCTCCTATATCTCCCACCCTGAATCTTCTCGTTATGCCCCCTTGTAACAGCGACATCCACCCGAGGAAATAGTCTCTGAACGCCCACTCTATCTATCCCCCTCATTTTCTTATAAACCTCTATTCAGTCGCCTCTCATCCCCCTCCGCTCCAAAGACAAAAGCCCTAGCTCCCTCAAACTTCCCTCATAAGACCCATCCTGCAAACCAGGCAGCATCCTGGTGAATCTCCTTTGCACCCTGATGCACGAGCAATGACCACTAAAGCGAGGTTGTCGTCCAACTGAAGGCTTTAATAAGCTGGACGTTTCCCCCAGCAGCTCAGGCTGGGGCGGCACGGGCTCTTATACCCCGCCTAGCAGGGCGGAGCTTTCATACATTCTAACCAATAGAAAGCATTCAGTTTCCACCAATGGTGCTTCAGCCTATCAGGTACCGTAATACCTATAATACCACATTCACCCCCTGTTAAAAAAGAGTCCGGCGGGGGTGGTGGCCTGAAACTACAAAACATGGCACCGTGGTATAATTAGTTATGGAGATACTGTAATACCTCCGTACAGTGTTTAGTAACTATTTACAAATCTGATAGCTGTGTACATTCGATGGTTTCTATTTACAGATTACAATTAAAATGAAGCAATCAGTCGATCGGGGGCCCTGGCCGTCCTCTCTGACCGTCGGAGCTTTTTCTGACTCCGGTGGAGGCTCGGGCGTCTGAGACTCCGGGAGCGTGGCTTCCATCTCCATGGCTGCTTCGGCACTCCTCGACGGCGCTGGTGGGGAAAACGGTTGACCTGGAAGGGGGCGTCGGTGGGTGGGGGGGGGGGGGGGGGGTCCTCGGCGGGGCCGATGGAAGGGCCGATCCTCCGGGAAGGTGCTGCCGTGGAGGGGAGGGTGGGACTGGCGGCTGGAATGTACATGGGGTTCCGGCGGGTGCCAGGTCCCATAGGGAGACCGTATCTTGTCGGCCGTCGGGGTATGTCTCGTAGGCGTACTGGGGGTTAGCGTGGAGCAGATGGACCCTCTCGACCAACGGGTCCGACTTGTGCGCCCGCACGTGTTTTCAGGGCAGGATGGGACCGGGTGCTGCCAGCCAGGTCGGGAACGAGGTCCCAGAGGAGGACTTCCTGGGGAAGACAAGGAGACGTTCGTGAGGTGTCTGGTTGGTGGTGGTACAAAGCAGTGACCGGATGGAGTGGAGGGCATCCGGGAGGACTTCTTGCCAGCGGGAGACTGGGAGGTTCCTGGACTGTAGGGCCAGTAGGACGGTCTTCCAGACGGTTCCCTTCTCCCTCTCTACCTGTCCGTTACCCCGGGGGTTGTAACTGGTCGTCCTGCTCGAGGCGATGCCCTTGCTGAGCAGGAATTGACGCAGTTTGTCGCTCATAAAGGAGGACCCCCTATTACTGTGTATGTAAGCGGGGAACGCGAACAGTGTAAAGATACCCTGGAGGGCCTTGATAACGGTCTTTGCGGTCATGTCGGGGCAGGGGATGGCGAACGGGAACAGTCCTCGTCAATCACGTTCAGGAAGTACGTGTTGCGGTCGGTGGAGGGGAGGGGGCCTTTGAAGTCCATGCTGAGGCGTTCAAAGGGACGGGAAGCCTTTATCAGGTGCGCCCTCTCTGGCCGGTAGAAGTGCGGTTTGCACTCCGCGCAGATTTGGCAGTCCCTGGTGGCTGTCCTGACCTCCTCGATGGAGTCGGGCAGGTTGCGGGTCTTGACAAAATGGAAAAGGCGAGTGGCCCCCGGGTGGCAGAGGTCCTCGTGGAGGGCTCGGAGGCGGTCCACTTGTTCGGTGGCACATGTGCCGTGGGACAGGGCGTCAGGAGGTTCGTTTAGCTTCCCGGGACGATACAAGATCTCGGAGTTGTAGGTGGAGAGCTCGATCCTCCACTGCAAGATCTTGTCGTTTTTTATCTAGCCCCGCTGTGCATTATCGAACATCAAAGCAACCGACCGTTGGTCAGTGAGGAGAGTGAATCTCCTGCCGGCCAGGTAATGCCTCCAATGTCGCACAGCTTCCACTATGGCCTGGGCCTCCTTTTCGACTCAGGAGTGGCGGATTTCGGAGGCATGGAGGGTACTGGAGAAGAAGGCCACGGGTCTGCCTGCTTGGTTGAGGGTGGCCGCCAGAGCTACGTCGGACGCATCCCTCTCGAGCTGGAAGGGGAGGGACTCGTCGATGGTGCACATCGTGGCCTTTGCAATGTCTGCTTTGGTGCGGCTGAAGGCCCGGCGGGCCTCTATCGACAGGGGAAGAACTGTGGATTGGATCAGGGGACGGGGCTTTTCCGCGTAGTTGGGGACCCACTGGGCATAGAAGCCCAGGCAACATTTCAGGGCCTTGGAGCAGTGAGGGAGGGGGAACTCCATAAGGGGGCGCATGCGTGCAGGGTCGGGGCCTATAACTCCATTTCGCGCCTTGTAGCCGAGGATGGCTAGACGGTCGGTGCTAAACACGCATTTATCCTTGTTGTATGTCAGGTTAAGGATTTTAGCGGTCTGGAGAAATGTTCGGAGGTTGGTGTCGTGGTCCTGCTGGTCGTGGCCGCAGACGGTGACATTATAGAGATACGGGAATGTTGCCCGTAAACCGTACCGGTCAACCATTCGGTCCATCTCGCGCTGGAAGACCGAGACCCCGTTGGCTCATGTCACAACAATGATTACTGGAATTAAAACCTGAGATATAATTGTTAGTGTCAGCGACATGCAAAATATTCCAAAATGCATATTATTGTAGCAAGTTAAAAAAATGAATACATATCGTTGGTGATCAATGGATTGAATGGAATCAGTTCCTTCCCATGAGCATTCTGTCGGAATATTATCAGCGTTTTAATGGTCTGTCTTTGGTTCTCAGTTCCATCAGGTCCGGTTTCCGAAGCTGCGCGCGGCATTCCCCATTCCCGCAGCCGGTCAGTGAGTTTCCCGTTGTGGCCTCCCCACGGCGTGGGGAAACCCGCGGACATGGGGGCGCTGCCGGCGAAGGGGAGGATCCTGCCCAGGGAGAACCCCATTGATTGGGATTGTGAGCTGAACAAATGCATGTTTAATTGATGTTATTATCGTTGTGTGGTCAGGAATTACAGATTCTATTCCACTGAATAACAATCTCCATTTCATTATTGTATAAACAATAATGAGAAACGGTCTGTGATTATTGGAATGAACAATCCTGCGGCAATCACAGTCAAAGATGCAATGAAATGTTTTCAGTCATTTGCTGTGTTTAGTGGACTGAAAAACAATTTTCTATTGATGTTGCGAAATAATAATTGGTTGTAATGTTTGTTGAACTTCAACATAATGAACAAACACGTAATGAATGAATGAGTTAATTGTTTATTCGACCAAGCAGTGAGTTCGAGTTCACTCTCATTATTGGGATAAATTACGTTAACAGGTGACTGATCTTCGACAGAAAATAATTAAATAATTCAAGTAATAAACACTCCATCTGTCATAATTTCACCAGTTTCAAGATATTTAATATCTGGACTCCGGATAGGATTTGGATTTGTTTGTTGTAACGTGTACCGAGGGACAGTTACAATGAATTCTCTATTCCAGATCTAACAGATCATTTAGTCGATGAGAAGAAACCAAAGTCCGTTAATGGGGCAACGAAAGGTCCACACTGCAAATACCGAGACAGCGGCATCGAGTGAAGCATCCAGGAGTAGTATTAATCAGATCAGTCCAGAAGAGGGTCGTTTCGCAGTCCAGTAACAGCGGGGAAGAAGCTGTATTTGAATCTGTTTCTGCGTGTTCTCAGACTTTCGTATCTCCTGACCGATGGCAAAAGTTTGCAGTTAGTAAGCCGGTTGGATGTCTCTTTGATTATGCTGCCCGCTTTCCCAAGGCAGCGGTAGATACAGGCAATGGATGGGAGGTGGGTTCGCCTGATGGACGAGGCGGTGTTCACGACTCTTCGATGTTTCTTGCGGTCTTAGGCTGAGCAATTGCGACACAACGCTGCAATGCAGCCAGATAGGATGCGTTCGATGCTGCACCTGTAAACGTTGGTAAGAGTCAGTGGGGACATGCCGAATTTCCTTAGTTTCATGAGGAAGTATAGGCCCTGTTGTGATTTTTTAGTGGTAGCGTCGACGTGCTTGGAGCAGACAGATTTTTGGTGATGTGCGCAACAAGGAATTTGAAGCTATCAACCATCTCCACCTCGGCCCCGCTGATGCACACAGTAGTGTGTACAGTACTTAGCTTCCTAAAAACAATGACCAGATCTTTAGTTTCCCGTCATTGAGGGAGAGATTGTTGTCGCTGCACCACTCTACTGGATTCTCTATCCCCCTCCCGTATTATGACTTATCGTTGTTCGAGATCTGACCGAGCAGCAAACTTTAAATGGAGTTGGAGCCACATATTGCCACACGTCCTGGCTGTATAGGTAGTGTCGTACGGGGCTAAGCACGCAGCCTTCTGGGCACCGGTAATGAGAACAATCGCGGAGAAGGTCAGAATGATTGTGTCCGAAAGCGGAGCGTTAGTCAATGAATATGAGACTGACGTAGGAGTCCTTGTTGTGGAGATGTTCCAGGGATGAGTGTCGGGCCAGTGAGATGGCGTCTGCTGAGGACCGGTTACGGCACTATGCAAATTGTCGTGGATCGAGGCATCCGAGGAGTGTGGTGTTGATGTGCTTCATGGCCAAACTCTCGAAGCACTTCACTTCGATCGATGTCAAGGCCAACGGACGGTAGCCTTTGAGGCAAGTTGTCTGGTTCTTCTTTCTTCTGGATATTTTATTATTTTTTTCAGTGGTTGCAAAATATCCGTCTCCCATTGAACAACACCTCCACCTGATTGTAACTGTGTGAACAATTGCCCCGTCCGGGCCCCCCTCACCATCGCCACCATATTGTGAATGTGTGTGTGTGAGGTTGTGAACACCGAACACTTCTGTCCGCCCACTCTCCACACCCTCCACGTTATTGTGAACAGATGTGTGAGGTTGTGAACTATGAACCCACCACATGACCTCCTCATCACCTCCCTACTTTACTGTGAGTGCGTATGAGGTTGTGAAAAACTAGCACGTACAAGCGTTCCTAAGTCTGCCCTTCGAAATGACTGTGAGAGTGTTAGTGTGTGAATTGGGGAACAAGTGTTCCGCCGCCACAACCTCACCGTCCTCTTCAACTGATAGTGATCATGTGTGTGAAGTTGTGAACTATTTCCCGGTTCAATCCACACGACAGCATATCCAATATGTTCTGAGAGTGTGAGGTTGAGAACAATTCCCCATACAACCGCGGCCTCAGAACGCCACCCATATTATTGAGAGTGAGTGTGAGGTTCAGAACAACTGCCGGGTCCAACCGCCCTCGTCACAACTCCCTCCACCTCAGCGTGAGGGGATTGATGTGGTGCAGAGTTGCCCCTCCCAAAGGCATATCAGCCGACTGTATTGTGAGTGTGTGAGGTTGTGGACAAGTACTCTGTCCAACCGCCCCGAGCGACTAATTAGGGAAAATCCCAAGGCTTTTTACACGGACATAAAAAGCAAGAGGGTAGCCAGGGAACGGATTGGCCCACTGAAGGATAGGCAAGGGAATCTATGTGTGAAGCCAAGGAAATGGGTGAGGTACTAAATGAATACTTTGCATCAGTATTCACCAAAGAGAAGGAATTAGTGGATGTTGAGTCTGGAGAAGGGTGTGTAGATAGTCTGGGAGATAAGTCCCCAGGGCCTGATGGGATCTACCCCAGAATACTGAAGGAGGCTGGAGAGGAAATTGCTGAGGCCTTGACGGAAATCTTTGGATCCTCACAGTCTTCAGGTGATGTCCCCGAGGACTGGAGAATAGCCAATGTTGTTCCTGTGTTTAAGAAGGGTAGCAAGAATAATCCAGGGAACTACAGGCCGGTGAGCCTTACTTCAGTGGTAGGGAAATTACTGGAGAGAATTCTTCGAGACAGGATCTACTCCGATTTAGAAGCAAATGGACGTATTAGTGAGAGAGGATAGTTTTGTGAAGGGGAGGTCGTGTCTCACTCAATTGATAAAGTTTTTAGAAGAGGTCACAAAGATGATTTATGCAGGTAGGGTAGTGGATGTTGTCTATATGGACTTCAGTAAGGCCTTTGACAAGGTCCATCATGGCAGACTGGTACAAAAGGTGAAGTCACATGGTATCAGGGGTGAGCTGCCAAGGTGGAAACAGCGGGCAGCACGGTAGCATTGTGGATAGCACAATTGTTTCACAGCTCCAGGGTCCCAGGTTCAATTCCGGCTTGGGTCACTGTCTGTGCGGAGTCTGCACATCCTCTCCGTGTGCGCGTGGGTTTCCTCCGGGTGCTCCGGTTTCCTCCCACAGTCCAAAGATGTGCGGGTTAGGTGGATTGGCCATGATAAATTGCCCTTAGTGTCCAAAATTGCCCTTAGTGTTGGGTGGGGTTACTGGGTTATGGGGATAGGATAGAGGTGTTGACCTTGGGTAGGGTGCTCTATCCAAGAGCCGGTGCAGACTCGATGGGCTGAATGGCCTCCTTCTGCACTGTAAATTCTATGAGAACTGGCTAGGTCATAGAAGGCAGAGAGTAGCAATGGAAGGATGCTTTTCTAATTGGAGGGCTGTGACCAGTGGTGTTCCGCAGGGATCAGTGCTGGGACCTTTGCTGTTCATAGTATACATAAATGATTCGGAGGATAATGTAACTGATCTGATTAGTAAGTTTGCAGACGACACAAAGGTTGGTGGAATTGCGGATAGCGATGAGGATTGTCAGAGGATACAACAGTATTTAGATCGTGTGGAGACTTGGGCGGAGAGATGGCAGATGGAGTTTAATCTGGACAAATGTGAGGGAATGCATTTTGGAAGGTCAAATGCAGGTAGGGAATATACAGTGAATTGTAGAACCCTCAAGAGTATTGAAAGTCAGAGACATCGAGGTGGACAGGTCCACAGGTCACTGAAAGGGGCAACACAGGTGGAGAAGGTAGTCAAGAAGGCAGATGGCATGCTTGCCTTCATTGGCCGGGGCATTGAGGAGAAGAATTGGCAAGTCATGTTGCAGCTGTATAGAACCTTAGTTAGGCCACACTTGGAGTATAGTGTTCAATTCTGGTCGCCACACTACCAGAAGGATGTGAAGGATTTAGAGAGGGTGCAGAAGAGATTTACCAGAATGTTGCCTGGTATGGAGGGCATTAGCTATGAGGAGCAGTTGAATAAACTTGGTTTGTTCTCACTGGAACGAAGGAGGTTGAGGGGCGACCTGATAGAGGTCTACAAAGTTACGAGGGGCATAGACAGAGTGGATAGTCAGAGGCTTTTCCCCAGGGTAGAGGGGTCAATTACTAGGGGGCATAGGTTTAAGGTGAGAGGGGCAAGGTTTAGAGTAGATGTACGAGGCAAGTTTTGTACGCAGAGGGTAGTAGTGGGTGCCTGGAACTCGCTACCGGAGGAGGTGGTGGAAGCCGGGACGATAGTGACATTTAAGGGGCAACTTGACAAAATATGAATAGGATGGGAATAGAGGGATACGGACCCAGGAAGTGTAGAAGATTGTAGTTTAGTCGGGCAGCATGGTCGGCACGGGCTTGGAGGGCCGAAGGGTCTGTTCCTGTGCTGTATATTTCTTTTTACACCTTCCAACTTATTGTCAGTGTGTGTGTGAGGTTGTCAACTCCTGTCCCATCCACTGGGCTCGTCATCCACCAGCTCACTGTGAGTGTGTGTGACGTTGTGAACATCTGGCCCATCCAGCCGGTTCCTACTCCCCCGCCTCACTGTGAGTGTGTGTGACGCTGTGAACATCTGGCCCATCCAGCCGGTTCCTACTCCCCCGCCTCACTGTGAGTGTGTGTGACGTTGTGAACATCTGGCCCATCCAGCCGGTTCCTACTCCCCGCCTCACTGTGAGTGTGTGTGACGTTGTGAACATCTGGCCCATCCAGCCGGTTACTACTCCCCCGCCTCACTGTGAGTGTGTGTGACGTTGTGAACATCTGGCCCATCCAGCCGGTTCCTACTCCCCCGCCTCACTGTGAGTGTGTGTGACGCTGTGAACATCTGGCCCATCCAGCCGGTTCCTACTCCCCCGCCTCACTGTGAGTGTGTGTGACACTGTGAACATCTGGCACATTCAGCCGGTTCCTACTCCCCCGCCTCACTGTGAGTGTGTGTGACGGTGTGAACATCTGGCCCGTCCAGCCGGTTCCTACTCCCCCGCCTCACTGTGAGTGTGTGTGACGGTGTGAACATCTGGCCCGTCCAGCCGACTCCTACTCCCCCGCCTCACTGTGAGTGTGTGTGACGGTGTGAACATCTGGCCAGTCCAGCCGGTTCCTACTCCCCCGCCTCACTGTGAGTGTGTGTGACGGTGTGAACATCTGGCCCGTCCAGCCGGTTCCTACTCCCCCGCCTCACTGTGAGTGTGTGTGACGTTGTGAACATCTGGCCCGCCCAGCCGGTTCCCACTCCCCCGCCTCACTGTGAGTGTGTGTGACGGTGTGAACATCTGGCCCATCCAGCCGGTTCCTACTCCCCCGCCTCACTGTGAGTGTGTGTGACGCTGTGAACATCTGGCCCATCCAGCCGGTTCCTACTCCCCCGCCTCACTGTGAGTGTGTGTGACGTTGTGAACATCTGGCCCATCCAGCCGGTTCCCACTCCCCCGCCTCACTGTGAGTGTGTGTGACGCTGTGAACATCTGGCCCATCCAGCCGGTTCCTACTCCCCGCCTCACTGTGAGTGTGTGTGACGCTGTGAACATCTGGCCCATCCAGCCGGTTCCTACTCCCCCGCCTCACTGTGAGTGTGTGTGACGGTGTGAACATCTGGCCCGTCCAGCCGGTTCCTACTCCCCCGCCTCACTGTGAGTGTGTGTGACGCTGTGAACATCTGGCCCGTCCAGCCGGTTCCTACTCCCCCGCCTCACTGTGAGTGTGTGTGACGTTGTGAACATCTGGCCCGTCCAGCCGGTTCCTACTCCCCCGCCTCACTGTGAGTGTGTGTGACGCTGTGAACATCTGGCCCGTCCAGCCGGTTCCTACTCCCCCGCCTCACTGTGAGTGTGTGTGACGTTGTGAACATCTGGCCCGTCCAGCCGGTTCCTACTCCCCCGCCTCACTGTGAGTGTGTGTGACGCTGTGAACATCTGGCCCATCCAGCCGGTTCCCACTCCCCCGCCTCACTGTGAGTGTGTGTGACGCTGTGAACATCTGGCCCGTCCAGCCGGTTCCTACTCCCCCGCCGCACTGTGAGTGTGTGTGACGTTGTGAACATCTGGCCCGTCCAGCCGGTTCCTACTCCCCCGCCTCACTGTGAGTGTGTGTGACGCTGTGAACATCTGGCCCGTCCAGCCGGTTCCTACTCCCCCGCCTCACTGTGAGTGTGTGTGACGTTGTGAACATCTGGCCCGTCCAGCCGGTTCCTACTCCCCCGCCTCACTGTGAGTGTGTGTGACGCTGTGAACATCTGGCCCGTCCAGCCGGTTCCTACTCCCCCGCCTCACTGTGAGTGTGTGTGACGTTGTGAACATCTGGCCCATCCAGCCGGTTCCCACTCCCCCGCCTCACTGTGAGTGTGTGTGACGCTGTGAACATCTGGCCCATCCAGCCGGTTCCTGCTCCCCCGCCTCACTGTGAGTGTGTGTGACGTTGTGAACATCTGGCCCATCCAGCCGGTTCCTACTCCCCGCCTCACTGTGAGTGTGTGTGACGCTGTGAACATCTGGCCCATCCAGCCGGTTCCTACTCCCCCGCCTCACTGTGAGTGTGTGTGACGTTGTGAACATCTGGCCCATCCAGCCGGTTCCTACTCCCCCGCCTCACTGTGAGTGTGTGTGACGTTGTGAACATCTGGCCCGTCCAGCCGGTTCCTACTCCCCCGCCTCACTGTGAGTGTGTGTGACGGTGTGAACATCTGGCCCATCCAGCCGGTTCCTACTCCCCCGCCTCACTGTGAGTGTGTGTGACGCTGTGAACATCTGGCCCATCCAGCCGGTTCCTGCTCCCCCGCCTCACTGTGAGTGTGTGTGACGTTGTGAACATCTGGCCCATCCAGCCGGTTCCTACTCCCCGCCTCACTGTGAGTGTGTGTGACGCTGTGAACATCTGGCCCATCCAGCCGGTTCCTACTCCCCCGCCTCACTGTGAGTGTGTGTGACGTTGTGAACACCTGCCCCATACTGCGGCTCATCATGCCTTCCATCAGGGTCCCAGTTTCGAATCCAGAATTGGGTCACTGTCTGTAGAGAGGATGCACGTTTTCTCCCTGTCTACGAGGGGGTCCTGTGGGGGCTCCTGTTCCTTCCCACAATTCCCAAATGTTAGGAATGTGGCGACCAGGGGCTTTTCACAGTAACTTCGTTGCAGTGTTAAGCCGACTTGTGACAATAAAGATTGTAATAATTATTTTAATCATTATTATATTATGACTATTTGTGTGAGGTAATGGAAAATTATCCCGTCCGGCCGCTCCCTCACCTGCACCTATGAATTTGATAGAAATTAGTCTTCCAGTGTGTTCATAAATAGAGTTTGCGATGTTTTCGTCCCCTCGCGTGAGCACGGTGGCACAGTTGTTCGCGCTGCTGCCTCACAGCTCCAGGGTCCCAAGGTTCATTTCGGGCCTCGGATGGTTCAATTCCATCCGAGACCGTTGCATGGAATTTTTTCTTTCTCCCCGTGTGTGCGTGGGTTCCCTCCGGGTGCTCCGGTTTCCCCACAGTCCAAAGATGTGCAGGTTAGGTGGATGGGCCGTGATAAATTGTCCCTTGGTGTTCAAAAGGTTGGGTCGGGTTCCTACGTTACGGGGATAGGTTGGACGCCTGAGGTTGAGTCGTCTGCTTTTCCCACAGCCTGTGCACACTCGATGGGCTGAATGTCCTCCTTCGGCACTGTAAGTTCTATGATTCTATGATCATGTGACCACACAAATTTCTAAATACTGCTACTTACGCGAAAGTGGCGTAAGGGAAGTGAACCGAGTTTCTCTTCTTCCGATCCGTCACAGCACCTATAAGAAAATGGTACAGAGGCTGAAGAGGGGTTTCTGTGAGAAGCCCAAATAAAACGGTCCAGGGGCAGCATGAAAATTCATTGATGGAGAGTTTACGGCGTCGATTACAGAATCAGTTAAGTTACAGCGCAGAAGGAGGCCATTCAGCCCATCGAGTCTGCACCGGTCCTACTTCAGCCCACACCTCCACCCTATCCCCGTAACCCCACGGAAACCTTTGGGACACGAAGGGCTATTTCTCACGGCCAATTCACCGAACCTGCAAACTTTCGATTCTGGGGGGAAAGGGGAGCACCCGGAGGAAACCCACGCAGACACGGGGAGAACGGTGCAGACTCCACACAGACAGTGACCCAAGCCGGAAATCGAGCCTGGGAATCCTTGAGCTGTGACGTAACTGTGCTCGGCGCTCTGGCACCGTGCTACCCTCACCGATAGGTGAACGTGAAATGACAGGACAATTTCTCTCCAGATGGTGCTGACAGCGAGCTGCTGTAAGGTGAAGATGTGCTGAATGGATCAAAGACATAGAGAGGAAATAATAACAGGAAGGGATAACTTATTTTGAAAAAAGTACCCAAAAAATGCAGCACAAATTTAAATGTTAAGACCTTTGTCATTTTTTGATTTGATTTGATTTGATTTATTATTGTCACAGGTATTAGTATACAGTGAAAAGTAGTGTTTCTTGCCTGCTGTACAAACCCTGCATCAGGAAGGAGGGACTGCAGAATATAATATGACAGTTAAAACAAGGTGTAGCGAAAGGATCAACTTAATACGAGGTAGGTCCATTCAAAAGTCTCATTGCGCTCGGGAAGAAGCTGTTCTTGTGTCGGTTGGTACGTGACCTCAAACTTTGCTATCTTTTACCTGACGGGAGGAGGTGGCAGAGAGTCTGTCCGGGGTGCCTGGGGTCCGTAATTATGCTGGCTGCCTTTCTGAAGCAGCGGGAATTGTAGACAGAGTCAATGGGTGGGAGGCCGGTTCGCGTGATGGACTGGGCTACATTCACCACCTTTCGTAGTTTCCTGCGGTCTTGGGCAGAGCGGGCTCCATACCAAGCTGTGATACACCCAGAAAGAATGCTGTCCATGGTGCATCGGGAGAATTTGGTGAGGATCGTAGCTGACATGCCAAATTTCCTCAGTCTTCTGAGAAAGTAGAGTCGTTGGTGGGCTTTCTTAACTATAGTGTCGGCATGGGGGGACCAGGACAGGCTGCTGGTGATCTGGACACCTAAAAACTTGAAGCTCTCGACCCTTTCTACTTCCTTCCCATTGATGTAGACAGGGGCATGTTCTCCACTATGCTTCCTGATGTCGATGATTATGTCCTTCATTTTGTTGACATTGAGGGAGAGATTATTGTCGTCTCACCAGTTCACCAGATTCTCTATCTCATTCCTGTACTCTGTCTCGTCATTGTTTGAAGTCCGACCCACTACGGTGGTGTCATCAGTAAATTTGAGAATCGGGTTGGAGGGGAATTTGGCCGCACAGTCAGAGGTGTATAAGGAGTACAGTCGGGGGCTGAGGACACAGCCTTGTGGGGCACCGGTGTTGAGGATGATCGTGGAGGAGGTATTGCTGCCTATCCTTACTGATTTCCCTTTGGATTTCGGCGGCAGCGGTGCGCAGGGGCCTTCTGGGAGGTGAGTAGTGTATTTAAAAACCTTACCTTTACAGGAGCAGCCCTTTGGATTTCGGCGGCAGCGGTGCGCAGGGGCCTTCTGGGAGGTGAGTAGTGAATTTAAAAAGCCTTGCCTGGTCCCGTGTCTGTTCTTTTCTGTTTTATTTGTTTTTATATAAGGCGGGAACCGGAAGTTCGACCTCTGGCAAGTTCCCCCCCCCCCCCCCCCCCCCCAACCAATAAATTCTGGTGGAGAGGAAACCCGAGACACTACACGTGTAGTGTCTCCCACCCGCCCTCCTCCTCTAACCTAATAATAAGACCCATTGGTGTAAGGTAAGTGCCATATTATATTATTATATTATTAGCATTGTGCAGGTCAAGGATCGGAGGTGGAGGAGCAGTCTCTGTTGCGAGAGAACCTGAGAACATCTCAGACACTCAGAAGGTAAGAAGGTAAGTAAGTGATTTTTACTTTTATACCTTTTTTCAAATTGTGTGTCGGGGGGAAACTGAAGTGACATCACAGAAAAGCTGTGACCTGAGTGGCTGGTTGGGATTCTAACCGAAATTTAAAAAAAGAAATTTGAGTATTTGGGAACTAATTAAACATAATAACTTAATTATAATTTAGAGGATATCTAAGCCAGAGATCGGAGAGTATTATAGTTAGCTATCGCATTTCTATTAGAAATCTAGTGCTAGGAAACAGATAGTTGACAGTAACTTTGCAATTTTAAAAAAATGTATTTAAAAAAAAAAAAAAATTTTTTAATTTTAATTAATTGACGCAATGTCAGTTAGAGGGGTGCTGTGCTCTGACTGTGAGCTGTGGCAGGTCCGGGAGGCTTCCAGCGTCCCGGGTGGCTTCATCTGCAGAAAGTGCACCCAACTGCAGCTCCTCACAGACCGCATGGTTCGGTTGGAGCAGCAATTGGATGCACTTAGGAGCATGCAGGTGGTGGAAAGCGTCATAGATCGCAGTTATGTAAATGTGGTCACACCCAAGGTGCAGGCAGAGAAATGGGTGACCACCAGAAAGGGCAGGCAGTCAGTGCAGGAATCCCCTGTGGTTGTCCCCCTCTCGAACAGATATACCCCTTTGGATACTGTCGGGGGGGATAGCCTATCAGGGGAAAACAGCAGCAGCAGAGAAGTGGCACCACGGCTGGCTCTGATGTTCAGAAGGGAGGGTCAAAGCGCAGAAGAGTAATAGTAATAGGGGACTCTATAGTCAGGGGCACAGATAGGCGCTTCTGTGGACGTGAAAGAGACTCCAGGATGGTATGTTGCCTCCCTGGTGCCAGGGTCCAGGATGTCTCCGAACGGGTAGAGGGAATCCTCAAGGGGGAGGGCAAACAGGCAGAGGTCGTTGTACATATTGGTACTAACGACATAGGCAGGAAGAGGCATGAGGTCCTGCAGCAGGAGTTCAGGGAGCTGGGCAGAAAGTTAAAAGACAGGACCTTGAGGGTTGTAATCTCGGGATTACTCCCTGTGCCACGTGCCAGTGAGGCTAGAAATAGGAAGATAGAGCAGATAAAGACGTGGCTAAACAGCTGGTGTAGGAGGGAGGGTTTCCATTATCTGGACCACTGGGAGCTCTTCCGGGGCAGGTGTGACCTGTATAAGAAGGACGGGTTGCATCTAAACCGGAGAGGCATAAATATCCTGGCCGCGAGGTTTGCTAGTGTCACACGGGAGGGTTTAAACTAGTATGGTAGGGGGGTGGGCACGGGAGCAATAGGTCAGAAGGAGAGAGCATTGAGGGAGAACTAGGGAATAGGGACAGTGTGGCTCTGAGGCAGAGCAGACGGGGAGAAGTTGCTGAACACAGAGGGTCTGGTGGCCTGAAGTGCATATGTTTTAATGCAAGGAGCATTACGGGTAAGGCAGATGAACTTAGAGCTTGGATTACTACTTGGAACTATGATGTTGTTGCCATTACAGAGACCTGGTTGAGGGAAGGGCAGGATTGGCAGCTAAACGTTCCAGGATTTAGATGTTTCAGGCGGGATAGAGGGGGATGTAAAAGGGGAGGTGGAGTTGCGCTACTTGTTCGGGAGAATATCACAGCTATACTGCGAGAGGACACCTCAGAGGGCAGTGAGGCTATATGGGTAGAGATCAGGAATAAGGAATAAGTATATATAAATGATTTGGAGGAAAATGTGACTGGTCTGATTAGTAAGTTTGCAGACGACACAAAGGTTGGTGGAATTGCGGATAGCGATGAGGACTGTCTGAGGATACAGCAGGATTTAGATTGTCTGGAGACTTGGGCGGAGAGATGGCAGATGGAGTTTAATCCGGACAAATGTGAGGTAATGCATTTTGGAAGGTCTAATGCAGGTAGGGAATATACAGTGAATGGTAGAACCCTCAAGAGTATTGAAAGTCAAAGAGATCTAGGAGTACAGGTCCACAGGTCACTGAAAGGGGCTACACAGGTGGAGAAGGTAGTCAAGAAGGCATACGGCATGCTTGCCTTCATTGGCCGGGGCATTGAGTATAAGAATTGGCAAGTCATGTTGCAGCTGTATAGAACCTTAGTTAGGCCACACTTGGAGTATAGTGTTCAATTCTGGTCGCCACACTACCAGAAGGATGTGGAGGCTTTAGAGAGGGTGCAGAAGAGATTTACCAGAATGTTGCCTGGTATGGAGGGCATAAGCTATGAGGAGCGGTTGAATAAACTCGGTTTGTTCTCACTGGAACGAAGGAGGTTGAGGGGCGACCTGATAGAGGTATACAAAATTATGAGGGGCATAGACAGAGTGGATAGTCAGAGGATTTTCCCCAGGGTAGAGGGGTCAATTACTAGGGGACATAGGTTTAAGGTGAGAGGGGCAAGGTTTAGAGTAGATGTGCGAGGCAAGTTTTTTACGCAGAGGGTAGTGGGTACCTGGAACTCGCTACCGGAGGAGGTAGTGGAAGCAGGGACGATAGGGACATTTAAGGGGCATCTTGACAAATATATGAATAGGATGGGAATAGAAGGATACGGACTCAGGAAGTGTAGAAGATTGTAGTTTAGTCGGGCAGTATGGTCGGCACGGGCTTGGTGGGCCGAAGGGCCTGTTCCTGTGCTGTACATTTCTTTGTTCTTTGTTCTTTTATGTCAGTTCACGGTAGCCATTTTATGACAGGTCGCAATGGCCATTTTATGTCTGTTCACGGGGGCCATTTTATGTCAGTTCACATTGGCCATTTTATGTCAGTTCACGGGGGCCATTGTATGTCAGTTCACATTGGCCATTTTATGTCAGTTCACATTGGACAGTTTATGTCAGCTCACGGGGGCCTTTTTATGTCAGGTCGCAATGGCCATTTTATGTCAGTTCACATTGGCCATTTTATGTCAGTTCACAATGGACAGTTTATGCCAGTTCACGGTGGCCTTTTTATGTCAGGTCGCAAAGGCCATTTTATGTCAGTTCACGGTGGCCATTGTATATCAGTTCACAATGGACAGTTTATGTCAGTTCACGGTGGCCATTGTATGTCAGTTCACAGTGGACATTTTATGTCAGTTCACAATGTCCATTTTATGTCAGTTCACGGTGGCCATTGTATGTCAGTTCACAATGGCTATTGTATGTCAGTTCACAATGGCCATTTTATGTCAGTTTGCAATGGCCATTTTTCTTCAGTTGACGGTGGCCATTTTATGTCAGTTCACAGTGGCCATTTTATGTCAGTTCACGGTGGCCATTGTAAGTCAGTTCACAATGGCCATTTTATGTCAGTTCACAATGGCCATTTTATGTCAGTTCATGGTGGCATTTGTATGTCAGTTCACAATGGCCATTGTATGTCAGTTCACAATGGCCATTTTATGTCAGTTTGCAATGGCCATTTTATCTCACTTGCGGTGGCCAGTTCATGTTGGTTCACGGGGGCCATGTTATGTCAGTTCACAGTGGCCATTTTCTGTCAGTTCACGGGGTCCATTTTATGTCAGTTCACAATGGCCATTTTATGTCAGTTCACAATGGACAGTTTATGTCAGTTTGCTATGGCCATTTTTTCTCAGTTGACGGTGGCCATTTTGTGTCAGTTCACGGTGGCCATTGTATGTGAGTTCACAATGGCCATTTTATGTCAGTTTGCAATGGCCATTTTATCTCAGTTGCGGTGGCCAGTTCATGTTGGTTCACGGGGGCCATGTAATGTCAGTTCACAATGACCATTTTATGTAAGTTCACAATGGCCATTTTATGTCAGTTCACGGTGGCCATTGTATGTCAGTTCACAATGGCCATTTTATGTCAGTTTGCAATGGCCATTTTATCTCAGTTGCGGTGGCCAGTTCATGTTGGTTCACGGGGGCCATGTAATGTCAGTTCACAATGACCATTTTATGTAAGTTCACAATGGCCATTTTATGTCAGTTCACGGTGGCCATTGTATGTCAGTTCACAATGGCCATTTTATGTCAGTTTGCAATGGTCATTTTTTCTCAGTTGACGGTGGCCATTTTGTGTCACTTCACGATGGCGATTGTATGTCAGTTCACAATGGCCATTGTGTGTCAGTTCACAATGGCCATTGTGTGTCAGTTCACAATGGCCATTTTATGTCAGTTTGCAATGGCCATTTTATCTCAGTTGCGGTGGCCAGTTCATGTTGTTTCACGGGGGCCATGTTATGTCAGTTCACAATGACCATTTTATGTCAGTTCACAATGGCCATTTTATGTCAGTTAGCGGTGGCAATTGTATGTCAGTTCACAATGGCCATTTTATGTCAATTTGCAATGGCCATTTTATGTCAGTTCACGGTGGCCATTGTATGTCAGTTCACAATGGCCATTGTATGTCAGTTTGCAATGGCCATTTTTTCTCAGTTGACGGTGGCCATTTTGTGTCACTTCACGATGGCCATTGTATGTCAGTTCACAATGGCCATTGTGTGTCAGTTCGCACGGACATTTTATTTCAGTTTGCAATGGCCATTTTATCTCAGTTGCGGTGGCCAGTTCATGTCGGTTCACGGGGGCCATTTTATGTCAGTTCACGAGGGCCATTTTATGTCAGTTCATGGTGGCTATTGTATGTCAGTACACAATTGCCATTTCATGTCAGTTCACGGTGGCCATTTTATCTCAGTTCACAGTGGCCATTTTATGTCAGTTCACGGGGGCCATTTTATTCAGTCGATGGGGGCCATTTTATGTCAGTACATGGTGGCCATTTTATGTCAGTTCACGGTGGTCATTTTATGTCGGTTGACGGGGGCCATTTTATGTCAGCTCGCAATGGCCATTTTATGTCAGTTCACGGTGGCCATTGTATGTCAGTTCATGGCGGCCATTTTATGTCAGGTCACGGTGGCTATTATATGTTAGCTCATGGCGGCCATTTTATGTCAGTTCACGGGGCCATTTTATGTCAGTTCACGATGGAAATTTTATATCAGGTCACGGGGGCCTTTTTAGGTTAGGTCGCAATGGCCATTTTATGTCAGTTCACGGGGGACATTTTATGTCAGTTCACGGCAGCCATTTTATGTCAGTTCACGGTGGCCACTGTATGTCAGTTCACAATGGCCATTTTATGTCAGTTCACAATGGCCATTTTATGTCAGTTCACGGTGGCCATTGTATGTCAGTTCACAATGGCCATTTTATGTCAGTTTGCAATGGCCATTTTATCTGAGTTGCGGTGGCCAGTTCATGTCGGTTCACGGGGGCCATTTTATGTCAGTTCACGATGGACATTTTATATCAGTTCACGGGGGCCATTGTATGTCAGTTCATGGCAGCCATTTTATGTCAGTTCACGGTGGCCACTGTATGTCAGTTCACAATTGCCATTTTATGTCAGTTCACGATGGCCATTTTATGTCAGTTCACGGTGGCCATTGTATGTGAGTTCACAATGGCCATTTAATGTCAATTTGCAATGGCCATTTTATCTCAGTTCACAGTTGTCATTTTATGTCAGCTCACGGGGGCCTTTTTATGTCAGGTCGCAATGGCCATTTTATATCAGTTCACGGCAGCATTGTATATCAGTTCACAGTGGCCATTTTATGTCAGTTCACAATAACCATTTTATGTCAGTCCACAATGGCCACTTTATGTCAGTTCACAATGTCCATTTTATGTCTGTTCACATTGGCCAATTTATGTCAGTTCACGGGGGCCTTTTTATGTCAGGTCGCAATGGCCATATTATGTCAGTTCACGGGGGCCATTGTATGTCAGTTCACAATGGCCATTTTATGTCAGTACACAATGGCCATTTTTTGTCTGTTTCATTGGCCATTTTATGTCAGTTCAAGGGGTCCATTGTATGTCAGTTCACAATGGACAGTTTATGTCAGTTCACGGGGGCCCTTTTATGTCAGGTCGCAGTGGCCATTTTATGTCAGTTCACGGGGGCCATTGTATGTCAGTTCACAATGGCCATTTTATGTCAGTTCACATTGGCCATTTTATGTCAATTCACGGTAGCCATTGTATGTCAGTTCACAATGGCCGTTTTAGATCAGTTCATGGTGGCCATTGTATGTCAGTTCACAATGGCCATTTTATGTCAGTTCACGGGGTCCATTTAATGTCACTTCACAATGGCCATTTTATGTAATTTCACAGTGGTCATTTTATGTCTATTCACGGTAGCCATTGTATATCAGTTCACAATGGCCATTTTATGTCAGTTCATGGTGGCCATTGTATGTCAGTTCACAATGGCCATTTTATGTCAGTTCACGGGGTCCATTTTATGTCAGTTCACGGTGGCCATTGTATGTCAGTTCACATTGGCCATTTTATGTCAATTCACGGTAGCCATTGTATGTCAGTTCACAATGGCCGTTTTAGATCAGTTCATGGTATCCATTGTATGTCAGTTCACAATGGCCATTGTGTGTCAGTTCACAATGGCCATTTTATGTCAGTTCGCGGCAGCGATTAGTATGTCAGTTCGCAATGGCCTTTGTATGTCAGTTCACGGTGGCCATTTTATGTCGGTTCACGGGAGCCATTTTATGCCAATTCACAATGGCCATTTTATGTCAGTTCACAATCGACAGTTTATGTCAGTTCACGGGGGCCATTTTATGTCAGGTCGCAATAACCATTTTATGTCAGTTCACAATGGACAGTTTATGTCAGTTCACGGGGGCCATTTTATGCCAGTTCAGAATGGACAGTTTGTGTCAGTTCACGGGGGCCATTGTATGTCAGTTCAGAATTGACAGTATATGTCAGTTCATGGGGGCCTTTTTATGTCAGGTCGCAAAGGCCATTGTATGTCAGTTCACGGTGGCCATTGTATATCAGTTCACAAAGGACAGTTTATGTCAGTTCACGGTGGCCATTGTATGTCAGTTCACAGTGGACATTTTATGTCAGTTCACAATGTCCATTTTATGTCAGTTCATAGTGGCCATTGTATGTCAGTTCACAATGGCCATTGTATGTCAGTTCACAATGGCCATTGTATGTCAGTTCACAATGGCCATTTTATGTCAGTTTGCAATGGCCATTTTTCTTCAGTTGACGGTGGCCTTTTTATGTCAGTTCACAGTGGCCATTTTATGTCAGTTCACGGTGGCCATTGTAAGTAAGTTCACAATGGCCATTTTATGTCAGTTCACAATGGCCATTTTATGTCAGTTCATGGTGGCCATTGTATGTCAGTTCACAATGGCCATTGTATGTCAGTTCACAATGGCCATTTTATGTCAGTTTGCAATGGCCATTTTTTCTCAGTTGACGGTGGTAATTTTGTGTCAGTTCACGGTGGCCATTGTATGTCAGTTCACAATGGCCATCTTATGTCAGTTTGCAATGGCCATTTTATCTCAGTTGAGGTGGCCAGTTCATGTTGGTTCACGGGGCCCATGTTATGTCAGTTCACAGTGGCCATTCTATGTCAGTTCACGGGGTCCATTTTATGTCAGTTCACAATGGCCATTTTATGTCAGTTCACAATGGCCATTTTATGTCAGTTCACGGTGGCCATTGTATGTCAGATCACAATGGCCATTTTATGTCAGTTCACAATGGCCATTTTATGTCAGTTTGCAATGGCCATTTTTTCTCAGTTGACGGTGGTCATTTTGTGTCAGTTCACGGTGGCCATTGTATGTCAGTTCACAATGGCCATCTTATGTCAGTTTGCAATGGCCATTTTATCTCAGTTGAGGTGGCCAGTTCATGTTGGTTCACGGGGCCCATGTTATGTCAGTTCACAGTGGCCATTTTATGTCAGTTCACGGGGTCCATTTTATGTCAGTTCACAATGGCCATTTTATGTCAGTTCACAATGGCCATTTTATGTCAGTTCACGGTGGCCATTGTATGTCAGTTCACAATGGCCATTTTATGTCAATTCGCAATGGCCATTTTATGTCAGTTCACGGTGGCCATTGTATGTCAGTTCACAATGGCCATTGTATGTCAGTTTGCAATGGCCATTTGTTCTCAGTTGACGGTGGCCATTTCATGTCAGTACATGGTGGCCATTTTATCTCAGTTCACAGTGGCCATTTTATGTCAGTTCACGGGGGCCATTTTATTCAGTCGATGGGGGCCATTTTATGTCAGTACATGGTGGCCATTTTATGTCAGTTCACGGTGGCCATTTTATGTCGGTTGACGGGGGCCATTTTATGTCAGCTCGCAATGGCCATTTTATGTCAGTTCACGGTGGCCATTGTATGTCAGTTCATGGCGGCCATTTTATGTCAGGTCACGGTGGCTATTTTATGTTAGCTCATGGTGGCCATTTTATGTCAGTTCACGGGGCCATTTTATGTCAGTTCACGATGGACATTTTATATCAGGTCACGGGGGCCTTTTTAGGTTAGGTCGCAATGGCCATTTTATGTCAGTTCATGGGGCACATTGTATTTCAGTTCACGGCAGCCATTTTATGTCAGTTCACGGTGGCCATTGTATGTCAGTTCACAATGGCCATTTTATGTCAGTTCACAATGGCCATTTTATGTCAGTTCACGGTGGCCATTGTATGTCAGTTCACAATGGCCATTTTATGTCAGTTTGCAATGGCCATTTTATCTCAGTTGCGGTGGCCAGTTCATTTCGGTTCACGGGGGGGCCATTTTATATCAGTTCACGGTGGCCATTTTATGTCAGTTCACGGGGGCCATTTTATGTCAGTTCATGGTGGCTATTGTATGTCACTTCACAATGGCCATTTGATGTCAGTTCACGGGGGCCATTTTATTCAGTCGATGGGTGCCATTTTATGTCAGTACACGGTGGCCATTTTATGTCAGTTCACGGTGGTCATTTTATGTCGGTTGACGGGGGCCATTTTATGTCAGCTCGCAATGGCCATTTTATGTCAGTTCACGGTGGCCATTGAATGTCAGTTCATGGCAGCCATTTTATATCAGGTCACGGTGGCTATTTTACGTTAGCTCATGGCGGCCATTTTATGTCAGTTCACAGCGCCATTTTATGTCAGTTCACGATGGACATTTTATATCAGTTCACGGGGGCCTTTTTAGGTCAGGTTGCAATGGCCATTTTATGTCAGTTCACGGGGGCCACTGTATGTCAGTTCACAATTGCCATTTTATGTTAGTTCACGATGACCATTTTATGTCAGTTCACGGTGGCCATTGTATGTGAGTTCACAATGGCCATTTTATGTCAATTTGCAATGGGCATTTTATGTGAGTTCACGGTGGCCATTGTATGTCAGTTCACAATGGCCATTTTATGTCAGTTCACGATGGCCATTTTATCTCAGTTCACAGTGGCCATTTTATGTCAGTGCACGGGGGCCATTTTATTCAGTCGATGGGTGCCATTTTATGTCTGTACACGGTGGCCATTTTATGTCAGTTCACGGTGGTCATTTTATGTCGGTTGACGGGGGCCATTTTATGTCAGCTCGCAATGGCCGTTTTATTTCAGTTCACGGTGGCCATTGAATGTCAGTTCATGGCAGCCATTTTATATCAGGTCACGCTGGCTATTTTACGTTAGCTCATGGCGGCCATTTTATGTCAGTTCACAGCGCCATTTTATGTCAGTTCACGATGGACATTTTATATCAGTTCACGGGGGCCTTTTTAGGTCAGGTTGCAATGGCCATTTTATGTCAGTTCAGGGGGCCATTGTATGTCAGTTCACGGCAGCCATTTTATGTCAGTTCACGGTGGCCACTGTATGTCAGTTCACAATTGCCATTTTATTTCAGTTCACGATGGCCATTTTATGTCAGTTCATGGTGGCCATTGTATGTGAGTTCACAATGGCCATTTTATGTCAATTTGCAATGGCCATTTTATGTCAGTTCACGGTGGCCATTGTATGTCAGTTCACGGTGGCCATTTTATCTCAGTTCACAATGGTCATTTTATGTCAGCTCACGGGGCCTTTTTATGTCAGGTCGCAATGGCCATTTTATGTCAGTTCACGGCAGCATTGTATATCAGTTCACAGTGGCCATTTTATGTCAATTTGCAATGGCCATTTTATGTCAGTTCACGGTGGCCATTGTATGTCAGTTCACGGTGGCCATTTTATCTCAGTTCACAATGGTCATTTTATGTCAGCTCACGGGGCCTTTTTATGTCAGGTCGCAATGGCCATTTTATGTCAGTTCACGGCAGCATTGTATATCAGTTCACAGTGGCCATTTTATGTCAGTTCACAATGGCCACTTTATGTCAGTTCACAATGGCCATTTTATGTCTTTTCACATTGGCCATTTTATGTCAGTTCACGGGGGCCTTTTAATGTCAGGTCGCAATGGCCATATTATGTCAGTTCACGGGGGCCATTGTATGTCAGTTCACGGCAGCCATTTTATGTCAGTTCACGGTGGCCACTGTATGTCAGTTCACAATTGCCATTTTATTTCAGTTCACGATGGCCATTTTATGTCAGTTCATGGTGGCCATTGTATGTGAGTTCACAATGGCCATTTTATGTCAATTTGCAATGGCCATTTTATGTCAGTTCACGGTGGCCATTGTATGTCAGTTCACGGTGGCCATTTTATCTCAGTTCACAATGGTCATTTTATGTCAGCTCACGGGGCCTTTTTATGTCAGGTCGCAATGGCCATTTTATGTCAGTTCACGGCAGCATTGTATATCAGTTCACAGTGGCCATTTTATGTCAATTTGCAATGGCCATTTTATGTCAGTTCACGGTGGCCATTGTATGTCAGTTCACGGTGGCCATTTTATCTCAGTTCACAATGGTCATTTTATGTCAGCTCACGGGGCCTTTTAATGTCAGGTCGCAATGGCCATTTTATGTCAGTTCACGGCAGCATTGTATATCAGTTCACAGTGGCCATGTTATGTCAGTTCACAATGGCCACTTTATGTCAGTTCACAATGGCCATTTTATGTCTTTTCACATTGGCCATTTTATGTCAGTTCACGGGGGCCTTTTAATGTCAGGTCGCAATGGCCATATTATGTCAGTTCACAGGGGCCATTGTATGTCAGTTCACGGCAGCCATTTTATGTCAGTTCACGGTGGCCGCTGTATGTCAGTTCACAATTGCCATTTTATTTCAGTTCACGATGGCCATTTTATGTCAGTTCATGGTGGCCATTGTATGTGAGTTCATAATGGCCATTTTATGTCAATTTGCAATGGCCATTTTATGTCAGTTCACGGTGGCCATTGTATGTCAGTTCACGGTGGCCATTTTATCTCAGTTCACAATGGTCATTTTATGTCAGCTCACGGGGCCTTTTTATGTCAGGTCGCAATGGCCATTTTATGTCAGTTCACGGCAGCATTGTATATCAGTTCACAGTGGCCATTTTATGTCAATTTGCAATGGCCATTTTATGTCAGTTCACGGTGGCCATTGTATGTCAGTTCACGGTGGCCATTTTATCTCAGTTCACAATGGTCATTTTATGTCAGCTCACGGGGCCTTTTTATGTCAGGTCGCAATGGCCATTTTATGTCAGTTCACGGCAGCATTGTATATCAGTTCACAGTGGCCATTTTATGTCAGTTCACAATGGCCACTTTATGTCAGTTCACAATGGCCATTTTATGTCTGTTCACATTGGCCATTTTATGTCAGTTCACGGGGGCCTTTTTATGTCAGGTCGCAATGGCCATATTATGTCAGTTCACGGGGGCCATTGTATGTCAGTTCACAATGGCCATTTTATGTCAGTTCACAATGGCCATTTTTTGTCTGTTCACATTGGCCATTTTATGTCAGTTCAAGGGGTCCATTGTTTGTCAGTTCACAATGGACAGTTTATGTCAGTTCACGGGGGCCCTTTTATGTCAGGTCGCAGTGGCCATTTTATGTCAGTTCACGTGGGCCATTGCATGTCAGTTCACAATGGCCATTTTATGTCAGTTCACATTGGCCATTTTATGTCAATTCACGGTAGCCATTGTATATCAGTTCACAATGGCCGTTTTATGTCAGTTCATGGTGGCCATTGTATGTCAGTTCACAATGGCCATTTTATGTCAGTTCACAATGGCCATTTTATGTCAGTTCACGGGGTCCATTTAATGTCAGTTCACAATGGCAATTTTATGTCATTTCACAGTGGCCATTTTATGTCAATTCACGGTAGCCATTGTATATCAGTTCATAATGGCCATTTTATGTCAGTTCATGGTGGCCATTGTATGTCAGTTCACAATGGCCATTTTATGTCAGTTCACGGGGTCCATTTTATGTCAGTTCATGGTGGCCATTGTATGTCTGTTCACAATGGCCATTTTATGTCAGTTCATGGTATCCATTGTATGTCAGTTCACAATGGCCATTGTATGTCAGTTCACAATGGCCATTTTCCGTCAGGTTGCAATGGCCATTTTATCTCAGTTGACGGTGGCCATTTTTTGTCTGTTCACGATAGCCATTTTATGTCAAATTGCAATGGCCATTTTATGTCAGTTCGCGGTAGCCATTAGTATGTCAGTTCGCAATGGCCATTGTATGTCAGTTCACGGTGGCCATTTTATGTCGGTTCACGGGAGCTATTTTATGCCAATTCACAATAGCCATTTTATGTCAGTTAACAATGGGCAGTTCATGTCAGTTCACGGGGGCCTTTTTAGGTCAGGTCGCAAAGCCCATTTTATGTCAGTTCACGGGGGCCATTTTATGTCAGGTCGCAATAACCATTTTATGTCAGTTCACAATGGACAGTTTATGTCAGTTCACGGGGGTCATTGTATGTCAGTTCAGAATGGACAGTATATGTCAGTTCATGGGGGCCTTTTTATGTCAGGTCGCAAAGGCCATTGTATGTCAGTTCACGGTGGCCATTGTATATCAGTTCACAATGGACAGTTTATGTCAGTTCACGGTGGCCATTGTTTGTCAGTTCACAGTGGACATTTTATGTCAGTTCACAATGTCCATTTTATGTCAGTTCATAGTGGCCATTGTATGTCAGTTCACAATGGCCATTGTATGTCAGTTCACAATGGCCATTTTATGTCAGTTTGCAATGGCCATTTTTCTTCAGTTGACGGTGGCCATTTTATGTCAGTTCACAGTGGCCATTTTATGTCAGTTCACGGTGGCCATTGTAAGTCAGTTCACAATGGCCATTTTATGTCAGTTCACAATGGCCATTTTATGTCAGTTCATGGTGGCCGTTGTATGTCAGTTCACAATGGCCATTGTATGTCAGTTCACAATGGCCATTTTATGTCAGTTTGCAATGGCCATTTTTTCTCAGTTGACGGTGGCCATTTTGTGTCAGTTCACGGTGGCCATTGTATATCAGTTCACAATGGCCATTTTATGTCAGTTTGCAATGGCCATTTTATCTCAGTTGCGGTGGCCAGTTCATGTTGGTTCACGGGCCCATGTTATGTCAGTTCACAGTGGCCATTTTATGTCAGTTCACGGGGTCCATTTTATGTCAGTTCACAATGGCCATTTTATGTCAGTTCACAATGGACAGTTGATGTCAGTTCACGGGGGCCCTTTTATGTCAGTTCACAATGGCCATTTTATGTCAGTTTGCAATGGCCATTTTATCTCAGATGCGGTGGCCAGTTCATGTTGGTTCACGATGGCCATTTTATGTCAATTTGCAATGGCCATTTTATGTCAGTTCACGGTGGCCATTGTATGTCAGTTCACAATGGCCATTTTATGTCAGTTTGCAATGGCCATTTTATCTCAGTTCACGGTGGCCAGTTCATGTCGGTTCACGGGGGCCATTTTATGTCAGTTCACGGTGGCCATTTTATGTCAGTTCATGGTGGCCATTCTATGACAGTTCACAATGGCCATTGTATGTCAGTTCACAATGTCCATTTTATGTCAGTTTGCAATGGTCATTTTTTCTCAGTTGACGGTGGCCATTTTGTGTCAGTTCACGGGAGCCATTTAATGTCAGTTCATGGTGGCTATTGTATGTCAGTACACAATTGCCATTTCATGTCAGTTCACGGTTGCCATTTTATCTCAAAGAACAAAGAACAAAGAAATGTACAGCACAGGAACAGGCCCTTCGGCCCTCCAAGCCCGTGCCGACCATACTGCCCGACTAAACTACAATCTTCTACACTTCCTGGGTCCGTATCCTTCTATTCCCATCCTATTCATATATTTGTCAAGATGCCCCTTAAATGTCCCTATCGTCCCTGCCTCCACTACCTCCTCCGGTAGTGAGTTCCAGGCACCCACTACCCTCTGCGTAAAAAACTTGCCTCGTACATCTACTCTAAACTTTGCCCCTCTCACCTTAAACCTATGCCCCCTAGTAATTGACCCCTCTACCCTGGGGAAAAGCCTCTGACTATCCACTCTGTCTATGCCCCTCATAATTTTGTATACCTCTATCAGGTCGCCCCTCAACCTCCTTCGTTCCAGTGAGAACAAACCGAGTTTATTCAATCGCTCCTCATAGCTTATGCCCTCCATACCAGGCAACATTCTGGTAAATCTCTTCTGCACCCTCTCTAAAGCCTCCACATCCTTCTGGTAGTGTGGCGACCAGAATTGAACACTATACTCCAAGTGTGGCCTAACTAAGGTTCTATACAGCTGCAACATGACTTGCCAATTCTTATACTCAATGCCCCGGCCAATGAAGGCAAGCATGCCGTATGCCTTCTTGACTACCTTCTCCACCTGTGTAGCCCCTTTCAGTGATCTGTGGACCTGTACTCCTAGATCTCTTTGACTTTCAATACTCTTGAGGGTTCTACCATTCACTGTATATTCCCTACCTGCATTAGCCCTTCCAAAATGCATTACCTCACATTTGTCCAGGTTAAACTCCATCTGCCATCTCTCCGCCCAAGTCTCCAGACAATCTAAATCCTGCTGTATCCTCCGACAGTCCTCATCGCTATCCGCAATTCCACCAACCTTTGTGTCGTCTGCAAACTTACTAATCAGACCAGTTACATTTTCCTCCAAATCATTTATATATACTACAAAGAGCAAAGGTCCCAGCACTGATCCCTGTGGAACACCACTGGTCACAGCCCTCCAATTAGAAAAGCATCCCTCCATTGCTACCCTCTGCCTTCTATGGCCTAGCCAGTTCTGTATCCACCTTGCCAGTTCACCCCTGATCCCGTGTGACTTCACCTTTTGTACTAGTCTACCATGAGGGACCTTGTCAAAGGCCTTACTGAAGTCCATATAGACAACATCTACTGCCCTACCTGCATCAATCATCTTAGTGACCTCCTCGAAAAACTCTATCAAGTTAGTGAGACACGACCTCCCCTTCACAAAACCGTGCTGCCTCTCACTAATACGTCCATTTGCTTCCAAATGGGAGTAGATCCTGTCTCGAAGAATTCTCTCCAGTAATTTCCCTACCACTGAAGTAAGGCTCACCGGCCTGTAGTTCCCGGGATTATCCCTGCCACCCTTCTTAAACAGAGGAACAACATTGGCTATTCTCCAGTCCTCCGGGACATCCCCTGAAGACAGCGAGGATCCAAAGATTTCTGTCAAGGCCTCAGCAATTTCCTCTCCAGCCTCCTTCAGTATTCTGGGGTAGATCCCATCCGGCCCTGGGGACTTATCTACCTTAATATTTTTTAAGACACCCAACACCTCGTCTTTTTGGATCACAATGTGACCCAGGCTATCTACACCCCCTTCTCCAGACTCAACATCTACCAATTCCTTCTCTTTGGTGAATACTGATGCAAAGTATTCATTTAGTACCTCGCCCATTTCCTCTGGCTCCACACATAGATTCCCTTGCCTATCCTTCAGTGGGCCAACCCTTTCCCTGGCTACCCTCTTGCTTTTTATGTAAGTGTAAAAAGCCTTGGGATTTTCCTTAACCCTATTTGCCAATGACTTTTCATGACCCCTTCTAGCCCTCCTGACTCCCTGCTTAAGTTCCTTCCTACTTTCCTTATATGCCACACAGGCTTCGTCTGTTCCCAGCCTTTTAGCCCTGACAAATGCCTCCTTTTTCTTTTTGACGAGGCCTACAATATCATTCGTCATCCAAGGTTCCCGAAAATTGCCGTATTTGTCTTTCTTCCTCACAGGAACATGCCTGTCCTGTATTCCTATCAACTGACACTTGAAAGCCTCCCACATGTCAGATGTTGATTTGCCCTCAAACATCCGCCCCCAATCTATGCTCTTCAGTTCCCGCCTAATATTGTTATAATTAGCCTTCCCCCAATTTAGCACATTCATCCTCGGACCACTCTTATCCTTGTCCACCAGTACTTTAAAACTTACTGAATTGTGGTCACTGTTACCGAAATGCTCCCCTACTGAAACATCTACCACCTGGCCGGGCTCATTCCCCAATACCAGGTCCAGTACCGCCTCTTCCCTAGTTGGACTGTTTACATATTGTTTTAAGAAGCCCTCCTGGATGCTCCTTACAAACTCTGCCCCGTCTAAGCCCCTGGCACTAAGTGAGTCCCAGTCAATATTGGGGAAGTTGAAGTCTCCCATCGCCACAACCCTGTTGTTTTTACTCTTTTCCAAAATCTGTCTACCTATCTGCTCCTCTATCTCCCGCTGGCTGTTGGGAGGCCTGTAGTATACCCCCAACATTGTGACTGCACCCTTCTTATTCCTGATCTCTACCCATATAGCCTCACTGCCCTCTGAGGTGTCCTCTCGCTGTATAGCTGTGATACTCTCCTGAACAAGTAGCGCAACTCCGCCTCCCCTTTTACATCCCCCTCTATCCCGCCTGAAACATCTAAAACCTGGAACGTTTAGCTGCCAATCCTGCCCTTCCCTCAACCAGGTCTCTGTAATGGCAACAACATCATAGTTCCAAGTAGTAATCCAAGCTCTAAGTTCATCTGCCTTACCCGTAATGCTCCTTGCATTAAAACATATGCACTTCAGGCCACCAGACCCGCTGTGTTCAGCAACTTCTCCCCGTCTGCTCTGCCTCAGAGCCACACTGTCCATATTCCCTAGTTCTCCCTCAACGCTCTCACCTTCTGACCTATTGCTCCCGTGCCCACCCCCCTGCCATACTAGTTTAAACCCTCCCGTGTGACACTAGCAAATCTCGCGGCCAGGATATTTATGCCTCTCCGGTTTAGATGCAACCCGTCCATCTTATACAGGTCACACCTGCCCCGGAAGAGCTCCCAGTGGTCCAGATAACCGAAACCCTCCCTCCTACACCAGCTGTTTAGCCACGTGTTTGTCTGCTCTATCTTCCGATTTCTAGCCTCACTGGCACGTGGCACAGGGAGTAATCCCGAGATTACAACCCTCGAGGTCCTGTCTTTTAACTTTCTGCCTAGCTCCCTGAACTCCTGCTGCAGGACCTCATGCCTCTTCCTGCCTATGTCGTTAGTACCAATATGTACAACGACCTCTACCTGTTTGCCCTCCCCCTTCAGGATTCCCTCTACCCGTTCGGAGACATCCTGGACCCTGGCACCAGGGAGGCAACATACCATCCTGGAGTCTCTTTCACGTCCACAGAAGCGCCTATCTGTTCCCCTGACTATAGAGTCCCCTATAACTATTACTCTTCTGCGCTTTGACCCTCCCTTCTGAACATCAGAGCCAGCCGTGGTGCCACTGCTCTGGCTGCTGCTGTTTTCCCCTGATAGGCTATCCCCCCCGACAGTATCCAAAGGGGTATATCTGTTCGAGAGGGGGACAACCACAGGGGATTCCTGCACTGACTGCCTGCCCTTTCTGGTGGTCACCCATTTCTCTGCCTGCACCTTGGGTGTGACCACACTTACATAACTGCGATCTATGACGCTTTCCGCCACCTGCATGCTCCTAAGTGCATCCAATTGCTGCTCCAACCGAACCATGCGGTCTGTGAGGAGCTGCAGTTGGGTGCACTTTCTGCAGATGAAGCCATCCAGGACGCTGGAAGCCTCCCGGACCTGCCACATCTCACAGTCAGAGCACAGCACCCCTCTAACTGACATTGCGTCAATTAATTAAAATTAAAATTTGTCTTTTTTTTTAATAAATACTTTTTTTTTAAATTACAAAGTTACTGTCAACTATCTGTTTCCTAGCACTAGATTTCTAATAGAAATGCGATAGCTAACTATAATATCCTCCGATCTCTGGCTCAGTTCACAGTGGCCATTTTATGTCAGTTCACGGGGGCCATTTTATCCAGTCGATGGGTGCCATTTTATGTCAGTACATGGTGGCCATTTTATGTCAGTTCACGGTGGTCATTTTATGTCGGTTGACGGGTGCCATTTTATGTCAGCTCGCAATCGCCATTTTATGTCAGTTCGCGGTGGCCATTGTATGTCAGTTCATGGCGGTCATTTTATGTCAGGTCACGGTGGCTATTTTATGTTAGCTCATGGCGGCCATTATATGTCAGTTCACGGGGCCATTTTATGTCAGTTCACGATGGACATATTATATCAGGTCACGGGGGCCTTTTTAGGTTAGGTCGCAATGGCCATTTTATGTCAGTTCACGGGGGACATTGTATGTCAGTTCACGGCAGCCATTTTATGTCAGTTGACGGTGGCTACTGTATGTCAGTTCACAATGGCCATTTTATGTCAGTTCACAATGGCCATTTTATGTCAGTTCACAAAGGCCATTTTATGTCAGTTTGCAATGGCCACTTTATCTGAGTTGCGGTGGCCAGTTCATGTCGGTTCACGGGGGCCATTTTATGTCAGTTCACGGTGGCCATTTTATGTCAGTTCACGAGAGCCATTTTATGTCAGTTCTTGGTGGCCATTGTATGTCAGTTCACAATGGCCATTGTACGTCAGTTCACAATGGTCAGTTTATGTCAGTTTGCAATGGCCATTTTTTCTCAGATGACGGTGGCCATTTTGTGTCACTTCACGGTGGCCATTGAATGTCAGTTCACAATGGCCATTGTGTGTCAGTTCGCAATGGCCATTTTATTTCAGTTTGCAATGGCCATTTTATCACAGTTGCGGTGGCCAGTTCATGTCGGTTCACGGGGGCCATTTTATGTCAGATCACGGTGGCCATTTTATGTCAGTTCACGGGGGCCATTTTATGTCAGTTCATGGTGGCTATTGTATGTCAGTTCACAATGGCCATTTGATGTCAGTTCACGGTGACCATTTTATTTCAGTTCACAGTGGCCATTTTATGTCAGTTCACGGGGGCCATTTTAATCAGTCGATGGGTGCCATTTTATGTCAGTACACGGTGGCCATTTTATGTCAGTTCACGGTGGTCATTTTATGTCGGTTGATGGGGGCCATTTTATGTCAGCTCGCAATGGCCATTTTATGTCAGTTCACGGTGGCCATTGAATGTCAGTCCATGGCAGCCATTTTATATCAGGTCACGGTGGCTATTTTACGTTAGCTCATGGCGGCCATTTTGTGTCAGATCACGGCGCCATTTTATGTCAGTTCACGATGGACATTTTATATCAGTTCACCGTGGCCATTGTATGTCAGTTCATGGCGGCCATTTTATGACAGGTCACGGTGGCTATTTTATGTTGGCTCATGGCGGCCATTTTATGTCAGTTCACGGGGCCATTTTATGTCAGTTCACGATGGACATATTATATCAGGTCACGGGGGCCTTTTTAGGTTAGGTCGCAATGGCCATTTTATGTCAGTTCACGGGGGACATTGTATGTCAGTTCACGGCAGCCATTTTATGCCAGTTCACGGTGGCCACTGTATGTCATTTCACAATGGCCATTTTATGTCAGTTCACAATGGCCATTTTATGTCAGTTCACAATGGCCATTTTATGTCAGTTTGCAATGGCCACTTTATCTGAGTTGCGGTGGCCAGTTCATGTCGGTTCACGGGGGCCATTTTTATGTCAGTTCACGGGGGCCATTTTATGTCAGTTCTTGGTGGCCATTGTATGTCAGTTCACAATGGCCATTGTATGTCAGTTCACAATGGTCAGTTTATGTCAGTTTGCAATGGCCATTTTTTCTCAGATGACGGTGGCCATTTTGTGTCACTTCACGGTGGCCATTGTATGTCAGTTCACAATGGCCATTGTGTGTCAGTTCGCAATGGCCATTTTATTTCAGTTTGCAATGGCTATTTTATCACAGTTGCGGTGGCCAGTTCATGTCGGTTCACGGGGGCCATTTTATGTCAGTTCACGGTGGCCATTTTATGTCAGTTCACGGTGGCTATTGTATGTCAGGTTGCAATGGCCATTTTATGTCACTTCACGAGGGCCATTGTATGTCAGTTCACAATAGCCATTTTATGTCAGTTCACGGGATCCATTTAATGTCAGTTCACCGTGGCCATTTTATGTAAGTTCACAATGGCCATTTTATGTCAGTTCACAGTGGCCATTTTATGTCAATTCACGGTAGCCATTGTATATCAGTTCACAATGACCATTTTATGTCAGTTCATGGTGGCCATTGTATGTCAGTTCACAATGGCCATTTTATGTCAGTTCACGGGGTCCATTTTATGTCAGTTCACGGTGGCCATTTATGTCAGTTCACAATGGCCATTTTATGTCAGTTCACGGTGGCCATTGTATGTCAGTTCACAATAGTCATTTTATGTCAGTTCACAATGGCCATTTTATGTCTGTTCACAATGGCCATTTTATGTCAGTTCATGGTATCCATTGTATGTCAGTTCACGGTGGCCATTGTATGTCAGATCACAATGGCCATTTTATGTCAGTTCGCAATGGCCATTTAATCTCAGTTGCGGTGGCCAGTTCATGTCGGTTCACGGGGGCCATTTTATGTCAGTTCACGGTAGCCATTGTATGTCAGTTCACTGGGGCCATTTTATGTCAGTTCATGGTGGCGATTATATCTCAGTTTACGGTGGCCATTTTATGTCAGTTCACGGGGGCCATTTTATTCAGTCGAAGGGGCCATTTTATGTCAGTACACGGTGGCCATTTTATGTCAGTTCACGGTGGTCATTTTATGTCGTTTGAAGGGGGCCATTTTATATCAGCTCGCAATGGACATTTTATGTCAGTTCACGGTGGCCATTGTATGCCAGTTCACAGCTGCTATTTTATGTCAGGTCACGGCGGCTATTTTATGTTAGCTCACGGCAGCATTTTATGTTCATTCACGGTGGCCATTTGATGTCAGTTCACGGCGCCATTTAATGTCAGTCTACGGTGGTCATTTAATGTCGGTTGAAGGGGGCCATTTAATGTCAGTTCACGGTGGCCATTTAAAGTTAGTTCGTGGTGTCCATTTTATGTCAGTGCACGTTGGCCATTTTATGTCAGTTCACGGCAGCCATTTTATGTCAGTTCACTGTGGCCATTATATGTCATATCATGGTGGCAATTTTATGTCAGTTCACGGTGGCCATTTTATATCAGTTCACGGCAGCCTTTTTATGTCAGTACACGGCAACCATTTCTGACAATTTTCAGCCATCCCACAGCCAGCACTGCCAGTGCTCCCCCACTCAGCCAACACTGTCAGTGCTCCCACCACACAGCCAGCACTGTCAGTGCTCCCACCACACAGCCAGCACCGTCAGTGCTCCCCCCACACAGCCAGCACTGTCAGTGCTCCCCCACACAGCCAGCACTGTCAGTGCTCCCCCACACAGCCAGCACTGACAGTGCTCCCACCACACAGCCAGCACTGTCAGTGCTCCCCCACACAGCCAGCACTGTCAGTGCTCCCACCACACAGCCAGCACTGTCAGTGCTCCCACCACACAGCCAGCACCGTCAGTGCTCCCCCCACACAGCCAGCACTGTCAGTGCTCCCCACACAGCCAGCACTGTCAGTGCTCCCCCCACACAGCCAGCACTGTCAGTGCTCCCACCACACAGCCAGCACTGTCAGTGCTCTCCCACACAGCCAGCACTGTCAGTGCTCCCACCACACAGCCAGCACTGTCAGTGCTCCCACCACACAGCCAGCACTGTCAGTGCTCCCACCCCACAGCCAGCACTGTCAGTGCTACCGCACGCAGCTAGCACTGTCAGTGCTCCCACCACACAGCCAGCACTGTCAGAGTTCCCCCGACACAGCCAGCACTGTCAGTGCTCCCCACACAGCCAGCACTGTCAGTGCTCCCCACACAGCCAGCACTGTCAGTGCTCCCCACACACAGCCAGCACTCTCAGTGCTCCCCCCACACAGCCAGCACTGTCAGTGCTCCCACCACATAGCCAGCACTGTCAGTGCTCCCACCACACAGCCAGCACTGTCAGTGCTCTCCCCACACAGCCAGCACTGTCAGTGCTCTCCCCACACAGCCAGCACTGTCAGTGCTCCCCCACACAGCCAGCACTGTCAGTGCTCCCACCACACAGCCACCAACGTCAGTGCTCCCACCACACAGCCAGCACTGTCAGTGCTCCCAACACACAGCCAGCACTGCCAGTGCTCCGCCCACAAAGCCAGCACTGTTAGTGCTCCCAGCACACAGCCAGCACTGTCAGTGCTCGCACCACACAGCCAGCACTGTCAGTGCTCCCACCACACAGCCAGCGCAGTCAGTGCACCCCCCATACAGCCAGCACTGTCAGTGCTCCCCACACACAGACAGCACTGTCAGTGCTCCCACCAAACAGCCAGCACTGTCAGTGCTCCCCCCACACAGCCAGCACTGCCAGTACTCCCGCACACAGCCAACACTGTCAGTACTCCCCCCACACAGCCAGTACTGTCAGTGCTCCCCCATGCAGCCAGCACTGTCAGTGCTCCCCCACACAGCCAGCACTGTCAGTGCTCCCACCACACAGCCACCAATGTCAGTGCTCCCACCACCCAGCCATCACTGTCAGTGCTCCCAACACACAGCCAGCACTGACAGTGCTCCGCCCACACAGCCAGCACTGTTAGTGCTCCCAGCACACAGCCAGCACTGTCAGTGCTCGCACCACACAGCCAGCACTGTCAGTGCTCCCACCACACAGCCAGCGCTGTCAGTGAACCCCCCATACAGCCAGCACTGTCAGTGCTCCCCCACACAGCCAGCACTGTCAGTGCTGCCACCACACAGCCACCAATGTGAGTGCTCCCACCACACAGCCAGCACTGTTAGTGCTCCCACCACACAGCCAGCACTGTCAGTGCTCCCCCACACAGCCAGCACTGTCAGCGCTCCCACCAAACTGCCAGCACTGTCAGTGCTCCCCCCACACAGCCAGCACTGCCAGTGCTCCCCCACACAGCCAACACTGTCAGTACTCCCCCCACACAGCCAGTACTGTCAGTGCTCCCCCCACACAGCCAGTACTGTCAGTGCTCCCCCACACAGCCACCAATGTGAGTGCTCCCACCACACAGCCAGCACTGTTAGTGCTCCCACCACACAGCCAGCACTGTCAGTGCTCCCCCACACAGCCAGCACTGTCAGTGATCCCACCACACAGCCAGCACTGTCAGTGCTCCACCCCCACACAGCCAGCACTGTCAGTGCTCCCCCAAACAGCCAGCAGTGTCAGTGCTCTACCCACACAGCCAGCAATGTCAGTGCTCCCACCAGACAGCCAGCACTGTAAGTGCTCCCACCACACAGCCAGCACTGTCAGTGCTCCCACCACACAGCCAGCACTGGCAGTGCTCCCCACACACAGCCAGCACTGTCAGTGCTCCCACCACACAGCCAGCGCTGTCAGTGCTCCCCCACACGGCCAGCACTCTCAGTGCTCCCCCACACAGCCAGCACTGTCAGTGCTCCCCCACACAGCCAGCACTGTCAGTGCTCCCACCACGCAGCCAGCACTGTCAGTGCTCCCACCACACAGCCAGCACTGTCAGTGCTCCCACCACGCAGCCAGCACTGTCAGTGCTCCCACCACACAGCCAGCGCTGTCAGTGCTCCCCCACACGGCCAGCACTGTCAGGTCTCCCCCACACAGCCAGCACTGTCAGTGCTCCCACCACACAGCCAGCACTCTCAGTGCTCCCCCCGCACAGCCAGCACTCTCAGTGCTCCCCCCACACAGCCAGCACTGTCAGTGCTCCCACCACACAGCCAGCACTGTCAGTGATCCCCTCACAGCCAGCACTGTCAGTGCTCCCACCACACAGCCAGCACTGTCAGTGCTCCCACACACAGCCAGCACTGTCAGTGCTCCCACGACACAGCCAGCACTCTCAGTGCTCCCCCACACAGCCAGCACTGTCAGTGCTCCAACCACACAGCCAGCACTGTCAGTGCTCCCACTACACAGCCAGCAGTGTTAATGCTCCCACCACACAGCCAGCACTGTCAGTGCTCCCACGACACAGCTAGCACTGTCAGTGTTCCCACCACACAGCTAGCAATGTCAGTGCGCCCACCACATAGCCAGAACTGTCAGTGCACACCCCACACAGCCAGCACTGCCAGTGCTCCCCACACAGCCAGCACTGTCAGTGCTCCCCCCCCACACAGCCAGCACTGTCAGTGCTCCCACTACACAGCCAGCACTGTCAGTGCTCCCACACTCAGCCAGCACTGTCAGTGCTCCCACCACACAGCCAGCACTGTCAGTGCTCCCACCACACAGCCAGCACTGCCAGTGCTCCCACCACACTGCCAGCAATGTCAGTGCTCCCATCACACAGCCAGCACTGTCAGAGTTTCCCGCACACAGCCGGCACTGTCAGTGCTCCCCCACACAGCCAGCACTGTCAGTGCTCCCACCACACAGCCAACACTCTCCGTGCTCCCCCACACAGCCAGCACTGTCAGTGCTCCCCACACAGCCAGCACTGTCAGCGCTGTTCCCACACAGCCAGCACTGTCAGTGCTCCCACCACACAGCCAGCACTGTCAGTGCTCGCACCACACAGGCAGCACTGTCAGTGCTCCCACCACACAGCCGGCACTGTCAGTGCTCCCACCACACAGCTAGCACTGTCAGTGCTCCCACCACACAGCCGGCACTGTCAGTGCTCCCACCACACAGCCAGCACTGTCAGCGCTCCCACCACACAGCCAGCACTGTCAGTGCTCCCCCACACAGCCAGCACTGTCAGTGATCCCATCACACAGCCAGCACTTTCAGTGCTCCACCCCCACACATCCAGCACTGTCAGTGCTCCCCCAAACAGCCAGCAGTGTCAGTGCTCCCCCCACACAGCCAGCACTGTCAGTGCTCCCCACACACAGCCAGCACTCTCAGTGCTCCCCCCACACAGCCAGCACTGTCAGTGATCCCACCACACAGCCAGCACTGTCAGTGCTCCCACCACACAGCCAGCACTGTCAGTGCTCTCCCCACACAGCCAGCACTGTCAGTGCTCTCCCCACACAGCCAGCACTGTCAGTGCTCCCCCACACAGCCAGCACTGTCAGTGCTCCCACCACACAGCCACCAACGTCAGTGCTCCCACCACACAGCCAGCACTGTCAGTGCTCCCAACACACAGCCAGCACTGCCAGTGCTCCGCCCACACAGCCAGCACTGTTAGTGCTCCCAGCACACAGCCAGCACTGTCAGTGCTCGCACCACACAGCCAGCACTGTCAGTGCTCCCACCACACAGCCAGCGCAGTCAGTGCACCCCCCATACAGCCAGCACTGTCAGTGCTCCCCACACACAGACAGCACTGTCAGTGCTCCCACCAAACAGCCAGCACTGTCAGTGCTCCCCCCACACAGCCAGCACTGCCAGTACTCCCCCACACAGCCAACACTGTCAGTACTCCCCCCACACAGCCAGTACTGTCAGTGCTCCCCCATGCAGCCAGCACTGTCAGTGCTCCCCACACAGCCAGCACTGTCAGTGCTCCCACCACACAGCCACCAATGTCAGTGCTCCCACCACCCAGCCATCACTGTCAGTGCTCCCAACACACAGCCAGCACTGACAGTGCTCCGCCCACACAGCCAGCACTGTTAGTGCTCCCAGCACACAGCCAGCACTGTCAGTGCTCGCACCACACAGCCAGCACTGTCAATGCTCCCACCACACAGCCAGCGCTGTCAGTGAACCCCCCATACAGCCAGCACTGTCAGTGCTCCCCAAACACAGCCAGCACTGTCAGCGCTCCCACCAAACAGCCAGCACTGTCAGTGCTCCCCCCACACAGCCAGCACTGCCAGTGCTCCCCCACACAGCCAACACTGTCAGTACTCCCCCCACACAGCCAGTACTGTCAGTGCTCCCCCACACAGCCAGCACTGTTAGTGCTCCCAGCACACAGCCAGCACTGTCAGTGCTCGCACCACACAGGCAGCACTGTCAGTGCTCCCACCACACAGCCGGCACTGTCAGTGCTCCCACCACACAGCCAGCACTGTCAGCGCTCCCACCACACAGCCAGCACTGTCAGTGCTCCCCCACACAGCCAGCACTGTCAGTGATCCCATCACACAGCCAGCACTGTCAGTGCTCCACCCCCACACAGCCAGCACTGTCAGTGCTCCCCCAAACAGCCAGCAGTGTCAGTGCTCTACCCACACAGCCAGCAATGTCAGTGCTCCCACCAGACAGCCAGCACTGTAAGTGCTCCCACCACACAGCCAGCACTGTCAGTGCTCCCACCACACAGCCAGCACTGGCAGTGCTCCCCACACACAGCCAGCACTGTCTGTGCTCCCCACACACAGCCAGCACTGTCTGTGCTCCCACCAAACAGCCAGCACTGTCAGTGCTCCCCCCACACAGCCAGCACTGCCAGTGCTCCCCCACACAGCCAGCACTGTCAGCACTGTTCCCACACACCCAACATTGTCTGTACTCCCCCCACACAGCCAGCACTGTCAGTGCTCCCACCACACAGCCAGCACTGTCAGTGCTCTCCCCACACAGCCAGCACTGTCAGTGCTCTCCCCACACTGACAGCACTGACAGTGCTCCCCCACACAGCCAGCACTGTCAGTGCTCCCCCACACACAGACAGCACTATCAGTGCTCCCCCACACAGCCAACACTATCAGTGCCCTCCCCCACACAGCCAGTACTGTCAGTGCTCCCCCACACAGCCAGCATTGTCAGTGCTCCCACCACAATCCACCAATGTCAGTGCTCCCACCACACAGCCATCACTGTCAGTGCTCCCACCACACAGCCAGCACTGACAGTGCTCCGCCCACACAGCCAGCACTGACAGTGCTCCGCCCACACAGCCAGCACTGTCAGTGCTCCCCCACACAGCCAGAACTGTCAGTGCTCCCACCACACAGCCAGCACTGTCAGTGCTCCCACCACGCAGCCAGCACTATCAGTGCTCCCACCACACAGCCAGCACTCTCAGTGCTCCCCCCCACAGCCAGCACTCTCAGTGCTCCACCCACACAGCCAGCACTGTCAGTGCTCCCACCACACAGCCAGCACTGTCTGTGCTCCCACCAAACAGCCAGCACTGTCAGTGCTCCCCCCACACAGCCAGCACTGCCAGTGCCCTCCACACAGCCAGCACTGTCAGTGCTCCCAGACACAGCCAGCACTCTCAGTGCTCCCCCCACAGCCAGCACTCTCAGTGCTCCACCCACACAGCCAGCACTGTCAGTGCTCCCACCACACAGCCAGCACTGTCAGTGCTCCCACCACACAGTCAGCGCTCCCCCACACAGCCAGCACTGTCTGTGCTCCCCCACACAGCCAGCACTGTCAGTGCTCCCCACACAGCCAGCACTGTCAGTGCTCCCCACACAGCCAGCACTGTCAGTGCTCCACCACACAGCCAGCACTGTCAGTGCTCCCACCACACAGCCAGCACTGTCAGTGCTCCCCCACACAGCCAGCACTGTCAGTGCTCCCCCACACAGCCAGCACTGTCAGTGCTCCCCCACACAGAGACAGCACTATCAGTGCTCCCCCACGCAGCCAACACTATCAGTGCCCTCCCCCACACAGGCAGCACTGTCAGAGCTTCCCCACACAGCCAGAACAGTCAGTGCTCCCCTACACAGCCAGAACTGTTAGTGCTCCCACCACACAGCCAGCACTGTCAGTGCTCCCACCACACAGCCAGCACTGTCAGTGCTCCCCCACACAGCCAGCATTGTCAGTGCTTCCCCACACAGCCAGCACTGTCAGTGCTCCCCAAACACAGCCAGCACTGTCAGTGCTCCCACCAAACAGCCAGCACTGTCAGTGCTCCCACCACACAGCCAGCACTGTCAGTGCTCCCACCACACAGCCAGCACTGTCAGTGCTCCCACCACACAGCCAGCACTGTCAGTGCTCCCACCACACAGCCAGCGCTGTCAGTGCTCCCACCACACAGCCAGCGCTGTCAGTGCTCCCACCAAACAGCCAGCACTGTCAGTGCTCCCCCCACACACCCAGCACTTTCAGTGCTCCCACCACACAGCCAGCACTGACAGTGCTCCGCCCACGCAGCCAACACTATCAGTGCCCTCCCCCACACAGACAGCACTTTCAGAGCTCCCCCACACAGCCAGGACAGTCAGTGCTCCCCTACACAGCCAGAACTGTCAGTGCTCCCACAACACAGCCAGCACTGTCAGTGCTCCCACCAAACAGCCAGCACTGTCAGTGCTCCCACCACACAGCAAGCACTGTCACTGCTCCCACCACACAGCCAGCACTGTCAGTGCTCCCCCACACAGCCAGCACGGTCAGTGCTCCCCCCACACAGCCAGCACTGTCTGTGATCCCCAGACACAGCCAGCACTGTCAGTGCTCCCACCAAACAGCCAGCACTGTCAGTTCTCCCCCCACACAGCCATCACTGCCAGTGCTCTCCCACACAGCCAACACTGTCAGTACTCCCCCCACACAGCCAGCACTGTCAGTGCTCCCACCACACAGCCAGCACTGTCAGTGCTCCCACCACACAGCCATCACTGTCAGTGCTCCCACCACACAGCCAGCACTGTCAGTGCTCCCACCACACAGCCGGCACTGTCAGTGCTCCCCCACACAGCCAGCACTGTCAGGGCTCCCACAGCACAGCCAGCACTGTCAGTGCTCCCACCACACAGCCAGCACTGTCAGTGCTCCCACCACACAGCCAGCACTGGCAGTGCTCCCCACACACAGCCAGCACTGTCAGTGCTCCCACCACGCAGCCAGCACTGTCAGTGCTCCCACCACACAGCCAGCACTCTGAGTGCTCCCCCCCCCACAGCCAGCACTCTCAGTGCTCCACCCACACAGCCATCACTGTCAGTGCTCCCACCACACAGCCAGCACTGTCGGTGCTCCCGCCACACAGTCAGCGCTGTCAGTGCTCCCCCACACAGCCAGCACTGTCTGTGCTCCCCCACACAGCCAGCACTGTCAGTGCTCCCCACACAGCCAGCACTGTCAGTGCTCCCCCACACAGCCAGCATTGTCAGTGCTCCCCCACACAGCCAGCACTGTCAGTGCTCCCCAAACACAGCCAGCACTGTCAGTGCTCCCACCAAACAGCCAGCACTGTCAGTGCTCCCACCAATCAGCCAGCACTGTCAGTGCTCCCCACACAGCCAGCACTGCCAGTGGTCCCCCACACAGCCAACACTGTCTGTACTCCCGCCACACAGCCAGTACTGTCAGTGCTCCCCCACACAGCCAGCATTGTCAGTGCTCCCACCACAATCCACCAATGTCAGTGCTCCCACCACACAGCCATCACTGTCAGTGCTCCCACCACACAGCCAGCACTGACAGTGCTCCGCCCACACAGCCAGCACTGACAGTGCTCCGCCCACACAGCCAGCACTGTCAGTGCTCCCCCACACAGCCAGAACTGTCAGTGCTCCCACCACACAGCCAGCACTGTCAGTGCTCCCACTACGCAGCCAGCACTATCAGTGCTCCCACCACACAGCCAGCACTCTCAGTGCTCCCCCCCACAGCCAGCACTCTCAGTGCTCCACCCACACAGCCAGCACTGTCAGTGCTCCCACCACACAGCCAGCACTGTCTGTGCTCCCACCAAACAGCCAGCACTGTCAGTGCTCCCCCCACACAGCCAGCACTGCCAGTGCCCTCCACACAGCCAGCACTGTCAGTGCTCCCAGACACAGCCAGCACTCTCAGTGCTCCCCCCCACAGCCAGCACTCTCAGTGCTCCACCCACACATCCAGCACTGTCAGTGCTCCCACCACACAGCCAGCACTGTCAGTGCTCCCACCACACAGTCAGCGCTCCCCCACACAGCCAGCACTGTCTGTGCTCCCCCACACAGCCAGCACTGTCAGTGCTCCCCACACAGCCAGCACTGTCAGTGCTCCCCACTCAGTCAGCATTGTCAGTGCTCCCCCACACAGCCAGCACTGTCAGTGCTCCCCAAACACAGCCAGCACTGTCAGTGCTCCCACCAAACAGCCAGCACTGTCACTGTTCCCACCACACAGCAAGCACTGTCAGTGCTCCCACCACACAGCCAGCGCTGTCAGTGCTCCCACCAAACAGCCAGCACTGTCAGTGCTCCCCCCACACAGCCAGCACTGTCAGTGCTCCCCACAAACAGCCAGCACTGTCTGTGCTCCCCACACACAGCCAGCACTGTCTGTGCTCCCACCAAACAGCCAGCACTGTCAGTGCTCCCCCCACACAGCCAGCACTGCCAGTGCTCCCCCACACAGCCAGCACTGTCAGCACTGTTCCCACACACCCAACATTGTCTGTACTCCCCCCACACAGCCAGCACTGTCAGTGCTCCCACCACACAGCCAGCACTGTCAGTGCTCTCCCCACACAGCCAGCACTGTCAGTGCTCTCCCCACACTGACAGCACTGACAGTGCTCCCCCACACAGCCAGCACTGTCAGTGCTCCCCCACACACAGACAGCACTATCAGTGATCCCCCACACAGCCAACACTATCAGTGCCATTCCCCCACACAGACAGCACTGTCAGAGCTCCCCCAAACAGACAGAACAGTCAGTGCTCCCCTACACAGCCAGAAATGTCAGTGCTCCCACCACACAGCCAGCACTGTCAGTGCTCCCACGACACAGCCAGCACTGTCAGTGCTCCCCCACACAGCCAGCATTGTCAGTGCTCCCCACACACGGCCAGCACTGTCAGTGAACCCACCAAACAGCCAGCACTGTCAGTGCTCCCACCACACAGCAAGCACTGTCAGTGCTCCCACCACACAGCCAGCGCTGTCAGTGCACCCCCCACACAGCCAGCACTGTCTGTGCACCCCACACACAGCCAGCACTATCAGTGCTCCCACCAAACAGTCAGCACTGTCAGTGCTCCCCCCACACAGCCAGCACTGCCAGTGCTCCCCCACACAGCCAACACTGTCAGTGCTCCCACCACACAGCCAGCACTGTCAGTGCTCCCACCCACACAGCCAGCACTGTCAGTGCTCGCACAACACAGCCAGCACTGTCAGTGCTCGCACCACACAGCCAGCACTGTCAGTGCACCCCCCACACAGCCAGCACTGTCAGTGCTCCCCCCACACAGCCAGCACTGTCAGTGCTCCCCCCACACAGCCAGCACTGTCAGTGCTCCCCCCACACAGCCAGCACTGTCAGTGCTCCCCCCACACAGCCAGCACTGTCAGAGATCACATCACACAGCCAGCACTGTCAGTGCTCCCACCACACAGCCAGCACTGTCAGTGCTCCCCCCACAGCCCGCACTGTCAGTGCTTCCCCACACAGCCAGCACTGTCAGTGCTCCACCCCCACACAGCCAGCACTGTCAGTGCTCCCCCACACAGCAAGCACTGTCAGTGCTCCACCCCCACACAGTCAGCACTGTCAGTGCTCCCCCACACAGCTAGCACTGTCAGTGCTCCACCCCCACGCAGCCAGCACTGTCAGTGCTCCCCCAAACAGCCAGCAGTGTCAGTGCTCCACCCACACAGCCAGCACTGTCAGTGCTCCCCAACACAGCCAGCACTGTCAGTGCTCCCACCACACAGCCAGCACTGCCAGTGCTCCCACCACACAGCCAGCACTGTCAGTGCTCCACCACACAGCCAGCACTGTCAGTGCTCCACCACACAGCCAGCACTGTCAGTGCTCCCACCACACAGCCAGCACTGTCAGTGCTCCCCCACACAGCCAGCACTGTCAGTGCTCCCCCACACAGCCAGCACTGTCAGTGCTCCCCCACACAGAGACAGCACTATCAGTGCTCCCCCACGCAGCCAACACTATCAGTGCCCTCCCCCACACAGGCAGCACTGTCAGAGCTTCCCTACACAGCCAGAACAGTCAGTGCTCCCCTACACAGCCAGAACTGTTAGTGCTCCCACCACACAGCCAGCACTGTCAGTGCTCCCACCACACAGCCAGCACTGTCAGTGCTCCCCCACACAGCCAGCATTGTCAGTGCTCCCCCACACAGCCAGCACTGTCAGTGCTCCCCAAACACAGCCAGCACTGTCAGTGCTCCCACCAAACAGCCAGCACTGTCAGTGCTCCCACCACACAGCCAGCACTGTCAGTGCTCCCACCACACAGCCAGCACTGTCAGTGCTCCCACCACACAGCCAGCACTGTCAGTGCTCCCACCACACAGCCAGCGCTGTCAGTGCTCCCACCACACAGCCAGCGCTGTCAGTGCTCCCACCAAACAGCCAGCACTGTCAGTGCTCCCCCCACACACCCAGCACTGTCAGTGCTCCCCACACACAGCCAGTACTGTCAGTGCTCCCACCAAACAGCCAGCACTGTCAGTGCTCCCCCCACACAGCCATCACTGTCAGTGCTCCCACCACACAGCCAGCACTGACAGTGCTCCGCCCACAAAGCCAGCACTGACAGTGCTGCACCCACACAGCCAGCACTGTCAGTGCTCCCCCACACAGCCAGAACTGTCAGTGCTCCCACCATACAGCCAGCTCTGTCAGTGCTCCCACCACACAGCCACCAATGTCAGTGCTCACACCACACAGCCATCACTGTCAGTGCTCCCACCACACAGCCAGCACCGACAGTGCTCCGCCCACGCAGCCAACACTATCAGTGCCCTCCCCCACACAGACAGCACTGTCAGAGCTCCCCCACACAGCCAGGACAGTCAGTGCTCCCCTACACAGCCAGAACTGTCAGTGCTCCCACAACACATCCAGCACTGTCAGTGCTCCCACCACACAGCCAGCACTGTCACTGCTCCCACCACACAGCCAGCGCTGTCTGTGCACCCCCCACACAGCCAGCACTGTCTGTGATCCCCAGACACAGCCAGCACTGTCAGTGCTCCCACCAAACAGCCAGCACTGTCAGTTTTCCCCCCACACAGCCATCACTGCCAGTGCTCTCCCACACAGCCAACACTGTCAGTACTCCCCCCACACAGCAAGTACTGTCAGTGCTCCCCCACACAGCCAGCACTGTCAGTGCTCCCAACACACAGCCACCAATGTCAGTGCTCCCACCACACAGCCATCACTGTCAGTGCTCCCACCACACAGCCAGCACTGTCAGTGCTCCCACCACACAGCCGGCACTGTCAGTGCTCCCCCACACAGCCAGCACTGTCAGGGCTCCCACAGCACAGCCAGCACTGTCAGTGCTCCCACCACACAGCCAGCACTGTCAGTGCTCCCACCACACAGCCAGCACTGGCAGTGCTCCCCACACACAGCCAGCACTGTCAGTGCTCCCACCACGCAGCCAGCACTGTCAGTGCTCCCACCACACAGCCAGCACTCTGAGTGCTCCCCCCCCCCCACAGCCAGCACTCTCAGTGCTCCACCCACACAGCCATCACTGTCAGTGCTCCCACCACACAGCCAGCACTGTCGGTGCTCCCGCCACACAGTCAGCGCTGTCAGTGCTCCCCCACACAGCCAGCACTGTCTGTGCTCCCCCACACAGCCAGCACTGTCAGTGCTCCCCACACAGCCAGCACTGTCAGTGCTCCCCCACACAGCCAGCATTGTCAGTGCTCCCCCACACAGCCAGCACTGTCAGTGCTCCCACCAAACAGCCAGCACTGTCAGTGCTCCCACCACACAGCAAGCACTGTCAGTGCTCCCACCACACAGCCAGCGCTGTCAGTGCTCCCACCAAACAGCCAGCACTGTCAGTGCTCCCCCACACAGCCAGCACTGTCAGTGCTCCGCACACACAGCCAGCACTGTCTGTGCTCCCCACACACAGCCAGTACTGTCAGTGCTCCCACCAAACAGCCAGCACTGTCAGTGCTCCCCCACACAGCCAGCACTGCCAGTGGTCCCCCACACAGCCAACACTGTCTGTACTCCCCCCACACAGCCAGTACTGTCAGTGCTCCCCCACACAGCCAGCACTGTCAGTGCTCCCACCACAATCCACCAATGTCAGTGCTCCCACCACACAGCCATCACTGTCAGTGCTCCCACCACACAGCCAGCACTGACAGTGCTCCGCCCACACAGCCAGCACTGACAGTGCTCCGCCCACACAGCCAGCACTGTCAGTGCTCCCCCACACAGCCAGAACTGTCAGTGCTCCCACCACACAGCCAGCACTGTCAGTGCTCCCACCACGCAGCCAGCACTATCAGTGCTCCCACCACACAGCCAGCACTCTCAGTGCTCCCCCCCACAGCCAGCACTCTCAGTGCTCCACCCACACAGCCAGCACTGTCAGTGCTCCCACCACACAGCCAGCACTGTCAGTGCTCCCACCACACAGTCAGCGCTCCCCCACACAGCCAGCACTGTCTATGCTCCCCCACACAGCCAGCACTGTCAGTGCTCCGCACACAGCCAGCACTGTCAGTGCTCCCCACACAGTCAGCATTGTCAGTGCTCCCCCACACAGCCAGCACTGTCAGTGCTCCCCAAACACAGCCAGCACTGTCAGTGCTCCCACCAAACAGCCAGCACTGTCAGTGTTCCCACCACACAGCAAGCACTGTCAGTGCTCCCACCACACAGCCAGCGCTGTCAGTGCTCCCACCAAACAGCCAGCACTGTCAGTGCTCCCCCCACACAGCCAGCACTGTCAGTGCTCCCCACAAACAGCCAGCACTGTCTGTGCTCCCCACACACAGCCAGCACTGTCTGTGCTCCCACCAAACAGCCAGCACTGTCAGTGCTCCCCCCACACAGCCAGCACTGCCAGTGCTCCCCCACACAGCCAGCACCGTCAGTGCTACCACCACACAGCCAGCATTCTCAGTGCTCCCCCCCACAGCCAGCACTCTCAGTGCTCCACCCACACAGCCAGCACTGTCAGTGCTCCCACCACACAGCCAGCACTGTCAGTGCTCCCACCACACATTCAGCGCTCCCCCACACAGCCAGCACTGTCTGTGCTCCCCCACACATAAGCACTGTCAGTGCTCCCCACACAGCCAGCACTGTCAGTGCTCCCCACACAGTCAGCATTGTCAGTGCTCCCCCACACAGCCAGCACTGTCAGTGCTCCCCAAACACAGCCAGCACTGTCAGTGCTCCCACCAAACAGCCAGCACTGTCAGTGTTCCCACCACACAGCAAGCACTGTCAGTGCTCCCACCACACAGCCAGCGCTGTCAGTGCTCCCACCAAACAGCCAGCACTGTCAGTGCTCCCCCACACAGCCAGCACTGTCAGTGCTCCCCACAAACAGCCAGCACTGTCTGTGCTCCCCACACATAGCCAGCACTGTCTGTGCTCCCACCAAACAGCCAGCACTGTCAGTGCTCCCCCCACACAGCCAGCACTGCCAGTGCTCCCCCACACAGCCAGCACTGTCAGCACTGTTCCCACACACCCAACATTGTCTGTACTCCCCCCACACAGCCAGCACTGTCAGTGCTCCCACCACACAGCCAGCACTGTCAGTGCTCTCCCCACACAGCCAGCACTGTCAGTGCTCTCCCCACACTGACAGCACTGACAGTGCTCCCCCACACAGCCAGCACTGTCAGTGCTCCCCACACACAGACAGCACTATCAGTGCTCCCCCACACAGCCAACACTATCAGTGCCCTCCCCCACACAGACAGCACTGTCAGAGCTCCCCCAAACAGCCAGAACAGTCAGTGCTCCCCTACACAGCCAGAAATGTCAGTGCTCCCACCACACAGCCAGCACTGTCAGTGCTCCCACCACACAGCCAGCACTGTCAGTGCTCCCACCACACAGCCAGCACTGTCAGTGCTCCCCCACACAGCCAGCATTGTCAGTGCTCCCACCACACAGCAAGCACTGTCAGTGCTCCCACCACACAGCCAGCGCTGTCAGTGCACCCCCCACACAGCCAGCACTGTCTGTGCACCCCACACACAGCCAGCACTATCAGTGCTCCCACCAAACAGTCAGCACTGTCAGTGCTCCCCCCACACAGCCAGCACTGCCAGTGCTCCCCACACAGCCAACACTGTCAGTGCTCCCACCACACAGCCAGCACTGTCAGTGCTCCCACCCACACAGCCAGCACTGTCAGTGCTCGCACCACACAGCCAGCACTGTCAGTGCTCGCACCACACAGCCAGCACTGTCAGTGCACCCCCCACACAGCCAGCACTGTCAGTGCTCCCCCCACACAGCCAGCACTGTCAGTGCTCCCCCCACACAGCCAGCACTGTCAGTGCTCCCCCCACACAGCCAGCACTGTCAGTGCTCCCCCCACACAGCCAGCACTGTCAGAGATCCCATCACACAGCCAGCACTGTCAGTGCTCCCACCACACAGCCAGCACTGTCAGTGCTCCCCCCACAGCCCGCACTGTCAGTGCTCCCCCACACAGCCAGCACTGTCAGTGCTCCACCCCCACACACCCAACATTGTCTGTACTCCCCCCACACAGCCAGCACTGTCAGTGCTCCCACCACACAGCCAGCACTGTCAGTGCTCTCCCCACACAGCCAGCACTGTCAGTGCTCCCCCCACACAGCCAGCACTGTCAGTGCTCCCACCACACAGCCAGCACTATCAGTGCTCCCCCACACACAGACAGCCCTATCAGTGCTCCCCCACACAGCCAACACTATCAGTGCCCTCCCCCACACAGACAGCACTGTCAGTGCTCCCACCACACAGCCAGCACTGTCAGTGCTCCCCCACACAGCCAGCATTGTCAGTGCTCCCCACACACAGCCAGCACTGTCAGTGAACCCACCAAACAGCCAGCACTGTCAGTGCTCCCCCACACAGCCAGCACTGTCAGTGCTCTCCCCACACAGCCAGCACTGTCAGTGCTCTCCCCACACTGACAGCACTGACAGTGCTCCCCCACACAGCCAGCACTGTCAGTGCTCCCCACACACAGACAGCACTATCAGTGCTCCCCCACACAGCCAACACTATCAGTGCCCTCCCCCACACAGACAGCACTGTCAGAGCTCCCCCAAACAGCCAGAACAGTCAGTGCTCCCCTACACAGCCAGAAATGTCAGTGCTCCCACCACACAGCCAGCACTGTCAGTGCTCCCACCACACAGCCAGCACTGTCAGTGCTCCCACCACACAGCCAGCACTGTCAGTGCTCCCCCACACAGCCAGCATTGTCAGTGCTCCCACCACACAGCAAGCACTGTCAGTGCTCCCACCACACAGCCAGCGCTGTCAGTGCACCCCCCACACAGCCAGCACTGTCTGTGCACCCCACACACAGCCAGCACTATCAGTGCTCCCACCAAACAGTCAGCACTGTCAGTGCTCCCCCCACACAGCCAGCACTGCCAGTGCTCCCCACACAGCCAACACTGTCAGTGCTCCCACCACACAGCCAGCACTGTCAGTGCTCCCACCCACACAGCCAGCACTGTCAGTGCTCGCACCACACAGCCAGCACTGTCAGTGCTCGCACCACACAGCCAGCACTGTCAGTGCACCCCCCACACAGCCAGCACTGTCAGTGCTCCCCCCACACAGCCAGCACTGTCAGTGCTCCCCCCACACAGCCAGCACTGTCAGTGCTCCCCCCACACAGCCAGCACTGTCAGTGCTCCCCCCACACAGCCAGCACTGTCAGAGATCCCATCACACAGCCAGCACTGTCAGTGCTCCCACCACACAGCCAGCACTGTCAGTGCTCCCCCCACAGCCCGCACTGTCAGTGCTCCCCCACACAGCCAGCACTGTCAGTGCTCCACCCCCACACACCCAACATTGTCTGTACTCCCCCCACACAGCCAGCACTGTCAGTGCTCCCACCACACAGCCAGCACTGTCAGTGCTCTCCCCACACAGCCAGCACTGTCAGTGCTCCCCCCACACAGCCAGCACTGTCAGTGCTCCCACCACACAGCCAGCACTATCAGTGCTCCCCCACACACAGACAGCCCTATCAGTGCTCCCCACACAGCCAACACTATCAGTGCCCTCCCCCACACAGACAGCACTGTCAGTGCTCCCACCACACAGCCAGCACTGTCAGTGCTCCCCCACACAGCCAGCATTGTCAGTGCTCCCCACACACAGCCAGCACTGTCAGTGAACCCACCAAACAGCCAGCACTGTCAGTGCTCCCACCACACAGCAAGCACTGTCAGTGCTCCCACCACACAGCCAGCGCTGTCAGTGCAACCCCCACACAGCCAGCACTGTCTGTGCACCCCACACACAGCCAGCACTATCAGTGCTCCCACCAAACAGTCAGCACTGTCAGTGCTCCCCCCACACAGCCAGCACTGCCAGTGCTCCCCACACAGCCAACACTGTCAGTGCTCCCACCACACAGCCAGCATTGTCAGTGCTCCCCACACACAGCCAGCACTGTCAGTGCTCGCACCACACAGCCAGCACTGTCAGTGCTCGCACCACACAGCCAGCACTGTCAGTGCACCCCCCACACAGCCAGCACTGTCAGTGCTCCCCCCACACAGCCAGCACTGTCAGTGCTCCCCCCACACAGCCAGCACTGTCAGTGCTCCCCCCACACAGCCAGCACTGTCAGTGCTCCCCCCACACAGCCAGCACTGTCAGAGATCCCATCACACAGCCAGCACTGTCAGTGCTCCCACCACACAGCCAGCACTGTCAGTGCTCCCCCCACAGCCCGCACTGTCAGTGCTCCCCCACACAGCCAGCACTGTCAGTGCTCCACCCCCACACAGCCAGCACTGTCAGTGCTCCCCCACACAGCAAGCACTGTCAGTGCTCCACCCCCACACAGCCAGCACTGTCAGTGCTCCCCCACACAGCCAGCACTGTCAGTGCTCCACCCCCACGCAGCCAGCACTGTCAGTGCTCCCCCAAACAGCCAGCAGTGTCAGTGCTCCACCCACACAGCCAGCACTGTCAGTGCTCCCCCACACAGCCAGCACTGTCAGTGCTCCCACCACACAGCCAGCACTGCCAGTGCTCCCACCACACAGCCAGCACTGTCAGTGCTCCACCACACAGACAGCACTGTCAGTGCTCCACCACACAGCCAGCACTGTCAGTGCTCCCACCACACAGCCAGCACTGTCAGTGCTCCCCCACACAGCCAGCACTGTCAGTGCGCCCCCACACAGCCAGCACTGTCAGTGCTCCCCCACACAGAGACAGCACTATCAGTGCTCCCCCACGCAGCCAACACTATCAGTGCCCTCCCCCACACAGGCAGCACTGTCAGAGCTTCCCCACACAGCCAGAACAGTCAGTGCTCCCCTACACAGCCAGAACTGTTAGTGCTCCCACCACACAGCCAGCACTGTCAGTGCTCCCACCACACAGCCAGCACTGTCAGTGCTCCCCCACACAGCCAACATTGTCAGTGCTCCCCCACACAGCCAGCACTGTCAGTGCTCCCCAAACACAGCCAGCACTGTCAGTGCTCCCACCAAACAGCCAGCACTGTCAGTGCTCCCACCACACAGCCAGCACTGTCAGTGCTCCCACCACACAGCCAGCGCTGTCAGTGCTCCCACCAAACAGCCAGCACTGTCAGTGCTCCCCCCACACAGCCAGCACTGTCAGTGCTCCCCACACACAGCCAGCACTGTCTGTGCTCCCCACACACAGCCAGCACTGTCAGTGCTCCCACCAAACAGCCAGCACTGTCAGTGCTCCCCCCACACAGCCAGCACTGCCAGTGGTCCCCCACACAGCCAACACTGTCTGTACTCCCCCCACACAGCAAGTACTGTCAGTGCTCCCCCACACAGCCAGCACTGTCAGTGCTCCCACCACACAGCCACCAATGCCAGTGCTCCCACCACACAGCCATCACTGTCAGTGCTCCCACCACACAGCCAGCACTGACAGTGCTCCGCCCACACAGCCAGCACTGACAGTGCTCCGCCCACACAGCCAGCACTGTCAGTGCTCCCCCACACAGCCAGAACTGTCAGTGCTCCCACCATACAGCCAGCACTGTCAGTGCTACCACCACACAGCCACCAATGTCAGTGCTCCCACCACACAGCCATCACTGTCAGTGCTCCCACCACACAGCCAGCACTGACAGTGCTCCGCCCACGCAGCCAACACTATCAGTGCCCACCCCCACACAGACAGCACTGTCAGAGCTCCCCCACACAGCCAGGACAGTCAGTGCTCCCCTACACAGCCAGAACTGTCAGTGCTCCCACAACACAGCCAGCACTGTCAGTGCTCGCACCACACAGCCAGCGCTGTCTGTGCAGCCCCCACACAGCCAGCACTGTCTGTGATCCCCAGACACAGCCAGCACTGTCAGTTCTCCCACCAAACAGCCAGCACTGTCAGTTCTCCCACCACACAGCCAGCGCTGTCTGTGCAGCCCCCACACAGCCAGCACTGTCTGTGATCCCCAGACACAGCCAGCACTGTCAGTTCTCCCACCAAACAGCCAGCACTGTCAGTTCTCCCCCCACACAGCCATCACTGCCAGTGCTCCCCCACACAGCCAACACTGTCAGTACTCCCCCCACACAGCAAGTACTGTCAGTGCTCCCCCACACAGCCAGCACTGTCAGTGCTCCCAACACACAGCCACCAATGTCAGTGCTCCCACCACACAGCCATCACTGTCAGTGCTCCCACCACACAGCCAGCACTGGCAGTGCTCCCACCACACAGCCGGCACTGTCAGTGCTCCCACCACACAGCCGGCACTGTCAGTGCTCCCACCACACAGCCAGCACTGTCAGGGCTCCCACAGCACAGCCAGCACTGTCAGTGCTCCCACCACACAGCCAGCACTGTCAGTGCTCCCACCACACAGCCAGCACTGGCAGTGCTCCCCACACACAGCCAGCACTGTCAGTGCTCCCACCACGCAGCCAGCACTGTCAGTGCTCCCACCACACAGCCAGCACTCTGAGTGCTCCCCCCCCCCCCCCCACAGCCAGCACTCTCAGTGCTCCACCCACACAGCAATCACTGTCAGTGCTCCCACCACACAGCCAGCACTGTCGGTGCTCCCACCACACAGTCAGCGCTGTCAGTGCTCCCCCACACAGCCAGCACTGTCTGTGCTCCCCCACACAGCCAGCACTGTCAGTGCTCCCCACACAGCCAGCACTGTCAGTGCTCCCCCACGCAGCCAACACTATCAGTGCCCTCCCCCACACAGGCAGCACTGTCAGAGCTTCCCCACACAGCCAGAACAGTCAGTGCTCCCCTACACAGCCAGAACTGTTAGTGCTCCCACCACACAGCCAGCACTGTCAGTGCTCCCACCACACAGCCAGCACTGTCAGTGCTCCCCCACACAGCCAACATTGTCAGTGCTCCCCCACACAGCCAGCACTGTCAGTGCTCCCCAAACACAGCCAGCACTGTCAGTGCTCCCACCAAACAGCCAGCACTGTCAGTGCTCCCACCACACAGCCAGCACTGTCAGTGCTCCCACCACACAGCCAGCGCTGTCAGTGCTCCCACCAAACAGCCAGCACTGTCAGTGCTCCCCCCACACAGCCAGCACTGTCAGTGCTCCCCACACACAGCCAGCACTGTCTGTGCTCCCCACACACAGCCAGCACTGTCAGTGCTCCCACCAAACAGCCAGCACTGTCAGTGCTCCCCCCACACAGCCAGCACTGCCAGTGGTCCCCCACACAGCCAACACTGTCTGTACTCCCCCCACACAGCAAGTACTGTCAGTGCTCCCCCACACAGCCAGCACTGTCAGTGCTCCCACCACACAGCCACCAATGCCAGTGCTCCCACCACACAGCCATCACTGTCAGTGCTCCCACCACACAGCCAGCACTGACAGTGCTCCGCCCACACAGCCAGCACTGTCAGTGCTCCCCCACACAGCCAGAACTGTCAGTGCTCCCACCATACAGCCAGCACTGTCAGTGCTACCACCACACAGCCACCAATGTCAGTGCTCCCACCACACAGCCATCACTGTCAGTGCTCCCACCACACAGCCAGCACTGACAGTGCTCCGCCCACGCAGCCAACACTATCAGTGCCCACCCCCACACAGACAGCACTGTCAGAGCTCCCCCACACAGCCAGGACAGTCAGTGCTCCCCTACACAGCCAGAACTGTCAGTGCTCCCACAACACAGCCAGCACTGTCAGTGCTCGCACCAAACAGCCAGCACTGTCAGTGCTCCCACCACACAGCCAGCGCTGTCTGTGCAGCCCCCACACAGCCAGCACTGTCTGTGATCCCCAGACACAGCCAGCACTGTCAGTTCTCCCACCAAACAGCCAGCACTGTCAGTTCTCCCCCCACACAGCCATCACTGCCAGTGCTCCCCCACACAGCCAACACTGTCAGTACTCCCCCCACACAGCAAGTACTGTCAGTGCTCCCCCACACAGCCAGCACTGTCAGTGCTCCCAACACACAGCCACCAATGTCAGTGCTCCCACCACACAGCCATCACTGTCAGTGCTCCCACCACACAGCCAGCACTGGCAGTGCTCCCACCACACAGCCGGCACTGTCAGTGCTCCCACCACACAGCCGGCACTGTCAGTGCTCCCACCACACAGCCAGCACTGTCAGGGCTCCCACAGCACAGCCAGCACTGTCAGTGCTCCCACCACACAGCCAGCACTGTCAGTGCTCCCACCACACAGCCAGCACTGGCAGTGCTCCCCACACACAGCCAGCACTGTCAGTGCTCCCACCACGCAGCCAGCACTGTCAGTGCTCCCACCACACAGCCAGCACTCTGAGTGCTCCCCCCCCCCCCCCCACAGCCAGCACTCTCAGTGCTCCACCCACACAGCAATCACTGTCAGTGCTCCCACCACACAGCCAGCACTGTCGGTGCTCCCACCACACAGTCAGCGCTGTCAGTGCTCCCCCACACAGCCAGCACTGTCTGTGCTCCCCCACACAGCCAGCACTGTCAGTGCTCCCCACACAGCCAGCACTGTCAGTGCTCCCACACACAGCCAGCATTGTCAGTGCTCCCCCACACAGCCAGCACTGTCAGTGCTCCCCAAACACAGCCAGCACTGTCAGTGCTCCCACCAAACAGCCAGCACTGTCAGTGCTCCCACCACACAGCAAGCACTGTCAGTGCTCCCACCACACAGCCAGCGCTGTCAGTGCTCCCACCAAACAGCCAGCACTGTCAGTGCTCCCCCCACACAGCCAGCACTGTCAGTGCTCCGCACACACAGCCAGCACTGTCTGTGCTCCCCACACACAGCCAGCACTGTCAGTGCTCCCACCAAACAGCCAGCACTGTCAGTGCTCCCCCACACAGCCAGCACTGCCAGTGGTCCCCCACACAGCCAACACTGTCTGTACTCCCCCCACACAGCCAGTACTGTCAGTGCTCCCCCACACAGCCAGCACTGTCAGTGCTCCCACCACAATCCACCAATGTCAGTGCTCCCACCACACAGCCATCACTGTCAGTGCTCCCACCACACAGCCAGCACTGACAGTGCTCCGCCCACACAGCCAGCACTGACAGTGCTCCGCCCACACAGCCAGCACTGTCAGTGCTCCCCACACAGCCAGAACTGTCAGTGCTCCCACCACACAGCCAGCACTGTCAGTGCTCCCACCACACAGCCACCAATGTCAGTGCTCCCACCACACAGCCATCACTGACAGTGCTCCCACCACACAGCTAGCACTGACAGTGCTCCGCCCACGCAGCCAACACTGTCAGTGCCCTCCCCCACACAGCCAGAACAGTCAGTGCTCCCCTACACAGCCAGAACTGTCAGTGCTCCCACCACACAGCCAGCACTGTCAGTGCTCCCACCAAACAGCCAGCACTGTCAGTGCTCCCACCACACAGCAAGCACTGTCAGTGCTCCCACCACACAGCCATCGCTGTCTGTGCACCCCCCACACAGCCAGCACTGTCTGTGCTCCCCACACACAGCCAGCACTGTCAGTGCTCCCACTAAACAGCCAGCACTGTCAGTTCTCCCCCCACACAGCCAGCACTGCCAGTGCTCCCCCACACAGCCAACACTGTCAGTACTCCCCCCACACAGCCAGTACTGTCAGTGCTCCCCCACACAGCCAGCACTGTCAGTGCTCCCAGCACACAGCCACCAATGTCAGTGCTCCCACCACACAGCCATCACTGTCAGTGCTCCCACCACACAGCCAGCACTGACAGTGCTCCGCCCACACAGCCAGCACTGTTAGTGCTCCCAGCACACAGCCAGCACTGTCAGTGCTCGCACAACACAGCCAGCACTGTCAGTGCTCCCACCACACAGCCGGCACTGTCAGTGCTCCCCCACACAGCCAGCACTGTCAGGGCTCCCACCGCACAGCCAGCACTGTCAGTGCTCCCACCACACAGCCAGCACTGTCAGTGCTCCCACCACACAGCCAGCACTGGCAGTGCTCCCACACACAGCCAGCACTGTCAGTGCTCCCACCACGCAGCCAGCACTGTCAGTGCTCCCACCACACAACCAGCACTCTCAGTGCTCCCCCCTCCACAGCCAGCACTCTCAGTGCTCCACCCACACAGTCAGCGCTGTCAGTGCTCCCCACACAGCCAGCACTGTCTGTGCTCCCCCACACAGCCAGCACTGTCAGTGCTCCCCACACAGCCAGCACTGTCGGTGCTCCCACCACACAGTCAGCGCTGTCAGTGCTCCCCACACAGCCAGCACTGTCTGTGCTTCCCCACACAGCCAGCACTGTCAGTGCTCCCCACACAGCCAGCACTGTCAGTGCTCCCCCACACAGCCAGCACTGTCAGTGCTCCCACACAGCCAGCACTGTCAGTGCTCCCCACACACATCCAGCACTGTCAGTGCTCCCACCACACAGCCAGCACTGTCATTGCTCCCACCACACAGCCAGCACTGTCAGTGCTCCCACAACACAGCCAGCATTGTCAGTGCTCCCCCACAGAGACAGCACTGTCAGTGCTCTACCCACACAGCCAGCACTGCCAGTGCTCCCACACATCCAGCACTGTCAGTGCTCAGCCCACACAGCCAGCACTGTCAGTGCTCCCACCACACAGCCAGCACTGTCAGTGCTCCCACCACACAGCCAGCACTGTCAGTGCTCCCCCACACAGCCAGCACTGTCAGTGCTCCCCCATAAAGACAGCACTGTCAGTGCTCCCACCACACAGCCAGCACTGTCAGTGCTCCCACCACACAGCCAGCACTGTCAGTACTCCCACCACACAGCCAGCACTGTCAGTGCTTCCCCCCACACAGCCAGCACTGTCAGTACTTCCCCCCACACAGCAAGCACTGTCAGTGCTCCCACCAAACAGCCAGTACTGTCAGTTCTCTCATCACACAGCCAGCACTGTCAGTGCTGCCCCACGCAGACTGCACTGTCAGTGCTCCCCCCACACAGCCAGCACTGTCAGTGCTCCCCACACAGACAGCACTGTCAGTGCTCCCCCCAAACAGCCAGCACTGTCAGTGCTCCCACCACCCAGCCAGCACTGTCAGTGCTTCCCCCACACAGCCAGCACTGACAGTGCTCCGCCCACGCAGCCAACACTATCAGTGCTCCCACCACACAGACAGCACTGTCAGAGCTCCCCCCACACAGCTAGCACTGTCAGTGCTCCCACCACCCAGCCAGCACTGTCAGTGCTTCCCCCACACAGCCAGCACTGACAGTGCTCCGCCCACGCAGCCAACACTATCAGTGCTCCCACCACACAGACAGCACTGTCAGAGCTCCCCCACACAGCGAGAACAGTCAGTGCTCCCCTACACAGCCAGAACTGTCAGTGCTCCCACCACACAGCCAGCACTGTCAGTGCTCCCACCAAACAGCCAGCACTGTCAGTGCCCCCACCACACAGCCAGCACTGTCAGTGCTCCCACCACACAGCCAGCACTGTCACTGCTCCCACCACACAGCCAGCACTGTCAGTGCTCCCCACACACAGCCAGCACTGTCTGTGCACCCCCCACACAGCCAGCACTGTCTGTGCTCCCCACACACAGCCAGCACTGTCAGTGCTCCCACCAAACAGCCAGCACTGTCAGTTCTCCCCCCACACAGCCAGCACTGCCAGTGCTCCCCACACAGCCAACACTGTCAGTACTCCCCCCACACAGCAAGTACTGTCAGTGCTCCCCCACACAGCCAGCACTGTCAGTGCTCCCAACAAACAGCCACCAATGTCAGTGCTCCCACCACACAGCCATCACTGTCAGTGCTCCCACCACACAGCCAGCACTGACAGTGCTCCGCCCACACAGCCAGCACTGTTAGTGCTCCCAGCACACAGCCAGCACTGTCAGTGCTCCCCCCACACAGCCAGCACTGTCAGTGCTCGCACAACACAGCCAGCACTGTCAGTGCTCCCACCACACAGCCGGCACTGTCAGTGCTCCCCCACACAGCCAGCACTGTCAGGGCTCCCACCGCACAGCCAGCACTGTCAGTGCTCCCACCACACAGCCAGCACTGGCAGTGCTCCCCACACACAGCCAGCACTGTCAGTGCTCCCACCACGCAGCCAGCACTGTCAGTGCTCCCACCACACAGCCAGCACTCTCAGTGCTCCCCCCCCACAGCCAGCACTCTCAGTGCTCCACCCACACAGCCATCACTGTCAGTGCTCCCACCACACAGCCAGCACTGTCAGTGCTCCCACCACACAGTCAGCGCTGTCAGTGCTCCCGCACACAGCCAGCACTGTCTGTGCTCCCCCACACAGCCAGCACTGTCAGTGCTCCCCACACAGTCAGCACTGTCAGTGCTCCCCCACACAGCCAGCATTGTCAGTGCTCCCCCACACAGCCAGCACTGTCAGTGCTCCCCAAACACAGCCAGCACTGTCAGTGCTCCCACCAAACAGCCAGCACTGTCAGTGCTCCCACCACACAGCAAGCACTGTCAGTGCTCCCACCACACAGCCAGCGCTGTCAGTGCTCCCACCAATCAGCCAGCACTGTCAGTGCTCCCCCCACACAGCCAGCACTGTCAGTGCTCCCCACACACAGCCAGCACTGTCTGTGCTCCCCACACACAGCCAGCACTGTCAGTGCTCCCACCAAACAGCCAGCACTGTCAGTGCTCCCCCCACACAGCCAGCACTGCCTATGGCCCCCCACACAGCTAACACTGTCTGTACTCCCCCCACACAGCCAGTACTGTCAGTGCTCCCCCACACAGCCAGCACTGTCAGTGCTCCCACCACACAGCCACCAATGTCAGTGCTCCCACCACACAGCCATCACTGTCAGTGCTCCCACCACACAGCCAGCACTGACAGTGCTCCGCCCACACAGCCAGCACTGACAGTGCTCCGCCCACACAGCCAGCACTGTCAGTGCTCCCCCACACAGCCAGAACTGTCAGTGCTCCCACCACACAGCCAGCACTGTCAGTGCTCCCACCACACAGCCACCAATGTCAGTGCTCCCACCACACAGCCATCACTGTCAGTGCTCCCACCACACAGCCAGCACTGACAGTGCTCCGCCCACGCAGCCAACACTATCAGTGCTCCCCCACACAGACAGCACTGTCAGAGCTCCCCCACACAGCCAGAACAGTCAGTGCTCCCCTACACAGCCAGAACTGTCAGTGCTCCCACCACACAGCCAGCACTGTCAGTGCTCCCACCAAACAGCCAGCACTGTCAGTGTTCCCACCACACAGCAAGCACTGTCAGTGCTCCCACCACACAGCCAGCGCTGTCAGTGCTCCCACCAAACAGCCAGCACTGTCAGTGCTCCCCCCACACAGCCAGCACTGTCAGTGCTCCCCACAAACAGCCAGCACTGTCTGTGCTCCCCACACACAGCCAGCACTGTCTGTGCTCCCACCAAACAGCCAGCACTGTCAGTGCTCCCCCCACACAGCCAGCACTGCCAGTGCTCCCCCACACAGCCAGCACCGTCAGTGCTCCCACCACACAGCCAGCACTCTCAGTGCTCCCCCCCACAGCCAGCACTCTCAGTGCTCCACCCACACAGCCAGCACTGTCAGTGCTCCCACCACACAGCCAGCACTGTCAGTGCTCCCACCACACAGTCAGCGCTCCCCCAGACAGCCAGCACTGTCTGTGCTCCCCCACACATAAGCACTGTCAGTGCTCCCCACACAGCCAGCACTGTCAGTGCTCCCCACACAGTCAGCATTGTCAGTGCTCCCCCACACAGCCAGCACTGTCAGTGCTCCCCAAACACAGCCAGCACTGTCAGTGCTCCCACCAAACAGCCAGCACTGTCAGTGTTCCCACCACACAGCAAGCACTGTCAGTGCTCCCACCACACAGCCAGCGCTGTCAGTGCTCCCACCAAACAGCCAGCACTGTCAGTGCTCCCCCACACAGCCAGCACTGTCAGTGCTCCCCACAAACAGCCAGCACTGTCTGTGCTCCCCACACATAGCCAGCACTGTCTGTGCTCCCACCAAACAGCCAGCACTGTCAGTGCTCCCCCCACACAGCCAGCACTGCCAGTGCTCCCCCACACAGCCAGCACTGTCAGCACTGTTCCCACACACCCAACATTGTCTGTACTCCCCCCACACAGCCAGCACTGTCAGTGCTCCCACCACACAGCCAGCACTGTCAGTGCTCTCCCCACACAGCCAGCACTGTCAGTGCTCTCCCCACACTGACTGCACTGACAGTGCTCCCCCACACAGCCAGCACTGTCAGTGCTCCCCACACACAGACAGCACTATCAGTGCTCCCCCACACAGCCAACACTATCAGTGCCCTCCCCCACACAGACAGCACTGTCAGAGCTCCCCCAAACAGCCAGAACAGTCAGTGCTCCCCTACACAGCCAGAAATGTCAGTGCTCCCACCACACAGCCAGCACTGTCAGTGCTCCCACCACACAGCCAGCACTGTCAGTGCTCCCCCACACAGCCAGCATTGTCAGTGCTCCCACCACACAGCAAGCACTGTCAGTGCTCCCACCACACAGCCAGCGCTGTCAGTGCACCCCCCACACAGCCAGCACTGTCTGTGCACCCCACACACAGCCAGCACTATCAGTGCTCCCACCAAACAGTCAGCACTGTCAGTGCTCCCCCCACACAGCCAGCACTGCCAGTGCTCCCCACACAGCCAACACTGTCAGTGCTCCCACCACACAGCCAGCACTGTCAGTGCTCCCACCCACACAGCCAGCACTGTCAGTGCTCGCACCACACAGCCAGCACTGTCAGTGCTCGCACCACACAGCCAGCACTGTCAGTGCACCCCCCACACAGCCAGCACTGTCAGTGCTCCCCCCACACAGCCAGCATTGTCAGTGCTCCCCCCACACAGCCAGCACTGTCAGTGCTCCCCCCACACAGCCAGCACTGTCAGTGCTCCCCCCACACAGCCAGCACTGTCAGAGATCCCATCACACAGCCAGCACTGTCAGTGCTCCCACCACACAGCCAGCACTGTCAGTGCTCCCCCCACAGCCCGCACTGTCAGTGCTCCCCCACACAGCCAGCACTGTCAGTGCTCCACCCCCACACACCCAACATTGTCTGTACTCCCCCCACACAGCCAGCACTGTCAGTGCTCCCACGACACAGCCAGCACTGTCACTGCTCTCCCCACACAGCCAGCACTGTCAGTGCTCTCCCCACACTGACAGCACTGACAGTGCTCCCCCACACAGCCAGCACTATCAGTGCTCCCCCACACACAGACAGCCCTATCAGTGCTCCCCCACACAGCCAACACTATCAGTGCCCTCCCCCACACAGACAGCACTGTCAGTGCTCCCACCACACAGCCAGCACTGTCAGTGCTCCCCTACACAGCCAGCACTGTCGGTGCTCCCACCACACAGTCAGCACTGTCAGTGCTCCCCCCACACAGCCAGCACTGCCAGTGCTCCCCACACAGCCAACACTGTCAGTGCTCCCACCACACAGCCAGCATTGTCAGTGCTCCCCACACACAGCCAGCACTGTCAGTGCTCGCACCACACAGCCAGCACTGTCAGTGCTCGCACCACACAGCCAGCACTGTCAGTGCACCCCCCACACAGCCAGCACTGTCAGTGCTCCCCCCACACAGCCAGCACTGTCAGTGCTCCCCCCACACAGCCAGCACTGTCAGTGCTCCCCCCACACAGCCAGCACTGTCAGTGCTCCCCCCACACAGCCAGCACTGTCAGAGATCCCATCACACAGCCAGCACTGTCAGTGCTCCCACCACACAGCCAGCACTGTCAGTGCTCCCCCCACAGCCCGCACTGTCAGTGCTCCCCCACACAGCCAGCACTGTCAGTGCTCCACTCCCACACAGCCAGCACTGTCAGTGCTCCCCCACACAGCAAGCACTGTCAGTGCTCCACCCCCACACAGTCAGCACTGTCAGTGCTCCCCCACACAGCCAGCACTGTCAGTGCTCCACCCCCTCGCAGCCAGCACTGTCAGTGCTCCCCCAAACAGCCAGCAGTGTCAGTGCTCCACCCACACAGCCAGCACTGTCAGTGCTCCCCCACACAGCCAGCACTGTCAGTGCTCCCACCACACAGCCAGCACTGCCAGTGCTCCCACCACACAGCCAGCACTGTCAGTGCTCCACCACACAGACAGCACTGTCAGTGCTCCACCACACAGCCAGCACTGCCAGTGCTCCCACCACACAGACAGCACTGTCAGTGCTCCACCACACAGCCAGCACTGCCAGTGCTCCCACCACACAGCCAGCACTGTCAGTGCTCCCCCCACACAGCCAGCACTTTCAGTGCTCCCACCACACAGCCAGCACTGTCAGTGCTCCCACCACACAGCCAGCACTGTCAGTGCTCCCCCACACAGCCAGCACTGTCAGTGCGCCCCCACACAGCCAGCACTGTCAGTGCTCCCCCACACAGAGACAGCACTATCAGTGCTCCCCCACGCAGCCAACACTATCAGTGCCCTCCCCCACACAGGCAGCACTGTCAGAGCTTCCCCACACAGCCAGAACAGTCAGTGCTCCCCTACACAGCCAGAACTGTTAGTGCTCCCACCACACAGCCAGCACTGTCAGTGCTCCCACCACACAGCCAGCACTGTCAGTGCTCCCCCACACAGCCAACATTGTCAGTGCTCCCCCACACAGCCAGCACTGTCAGTGCTCCCCAAACACAGCCAGCACTGTCAGTGCTCCCACCAAACAGCCAGCACTGTCAGTGCTCCCACCACACAGCCAGCACTGTCAGTGCTCCCACCACACAGCCAGCGTTGTCAGTGCTCCCACCAAACAGCCAGCACTGTCAGTGCTCCCCCCACACAGCCAGCACTGTCAGTGCTCCCCACACACAGCCAGCACTGTCTGTGCTCCCCACACACAGCCAGCACTGTCAGTGCTCCCACCAAACAGCCAGCACTGTCAGTGCTCCCCCCACACAGCCAGCACTGCCAGTGGTCCCCCACACAGCCAACACTGTCTGTACTCCCCCCACACAGCAAGTACTGTCAGTGCTCCCCCACACAGCCAGCACTGTCAGTGCTCCCACCACACAGCCACCAATGCCAGTGCTCCCACCACACAGCCATCACTGTCAGTGCTCCCACCACACAGCCAGCACTGACAGTGCTCCGCCCACACAGCCAGCACTGACAGTGCTCCGCCCACACAGCCAGCACTGTCAGTGCTCCCCCACACAGCCAGAACTGTCAGTGCTCCCACCATACAGCCAGCACTGTCAGTGCTACCACCACACAGCCACCAATGTCAGTGCTCCCACCACACAGCCATCACTGTCAATGCTCCCACCACACAGCCAGCACTGACAGTGCTCCGCCCACGCAGCCAACACTATCAGTGCCCACCCCCACACAGACAGCACTGTCAGAGCTCCCCCACACAGCCAGGACAGTCAGTGCTCCCCTACACAGCCAGAACTGTCAGTGCTCCACAACACAGCCAGCACTGTCAGTGCTCGCACCAAACAGCCAGCACTGTCAGTGCTCCCACCACACAGCCAGCGCTGTCTGTGCAGCCCCCACACAGCCAGCACTGTCTGTGATCCCCAGACACAGCCAGCACTGTCAGTTCTCCCACCAAACAGCCAGCACTGTCAGTTCTCCCCCCACACAGCCATCACTGCCAGTGCTCCCCCACACAGCCAACACTGTCAGTACTCCCCCCACACAGCAAGTACTGTCAGTGCTCCCCCACACAGCCAGCACTGTCAGTGCTCCCAACACACAGCCACCAATGTCAGTGCTCCCACCACACAGCCATCACTGTCAGTGCTCCCACCACACAGCCAGCACTGGCAGTGCTCCCACCACACAGCCGGCACTGTCAGTGCTCCCACCACACAGCCGGCACTGTCAGTGCTCCCACCACACAGCCAGCACTGTCAGGGCTCCCACAGCACAGCCAGCACTGTCAGTGCTCCCACCACACAGCCAGCACTGTCAGTGCTCCCACCACACAGCCAGCACTGGCAGTGCTCCCCACACACAGCCAGCACTGTCAGTGCTCTCACCACGCAGCCAGCACTGTCAGTGCTCCCACCACACAGCCAGCACTCTGAG